>NW_018229115.1:24490-24839 GCF_001263595.1 Phalaenopsis equestris
AGAGGGCCATTGAAAATTGTTGGTAGCCATCTCTTCTATTAATGAATAAGCCTCATCAAAGGGTTTGTATATAAAAGAACCACCAGCTGCAGCATCTCCAATCGATCTAAGAGATCCCACTAATCTATTGTAAAAAGTTTAAATTATTAACCAATCTGGTAACGAATGATGTCGGCACTTTCTAAGAAGATCTTTAAATCTCTCCCAAGCTTCATATATTGACTCTCCATCAATCTGACAAAATGATGTTATGTCATTTCTAAGTTTAGCAGTTTTGGATAGAGGGAAATATTTGAATAGAAATTTCTGTGAAAGTTCTCCCCAAGTTCTAATAGATCCAGGTGCTAAC
>NW_018229115.1:25037-29964 GCF_001263595.1 Phalaenopsis equestris
TCAAATGAATTAGCAGCTACATCAGGATTTTGGATAGATAAGTGAATTTCATCTGCTTTAGGATTTGCATAATCTCGTAGAGGTCTAAGTTGATGTTCATTTTATATTCCTTAATTGTTCACATTGTTTTCCATTGTGTCGAGATTTCTAAGTTCTTTTCTTAGTTTTCTAATTTACCTAACAGTGCATTCTAATTCCGAATCGTAAGATATAAGATTTTCAGGTCCAAATTTACGCATACAATTGAAATAAGTAAACAGAAAAAGAGTTAACTAAATATGAAAATAAATTACAATTCAAGGAAAAGTTTTCTAGTAGTCCTAATTTGTCCGTTACTCTAATCATGAATTTTTTTTCTAAAATCTAATTTTTACTCCCCTGCCAACGGCGCCAAAAACTTGACAGCGACTTTATATATGCTTTAAAATACGAGAATTTGATACTGATGCTAGAAGATTTAAATCCCCGGCAACGACGCCAAAAACTTGGAAACAGTTATAGATTTGATAAAGATGTGTATAAAATATTCAATAATTGCAAAGTCACACTTATCGATGCTAGTATACGTATCACTCAAGTAATACAGAGCTCTCATGGAGTCCTGGATATCGATCCCACAGGGAGTAATATTAGAGGCTATGAACTAAGATTTAAAAAATCAATACTTAATCACAACAATATTGTTCAAATTGCATATTTGTCACTAATAGGCAATTGAAATAAAAATGTAATTTTAATAAACTCTTAATTAACTAATTCTACTAATAAAGTTTTTAATGCGAAGTTCAATATATAAGAACTCATCCTTCTCCTTGTCAAGAAATTTAAGTGAATGGATAAAGTTAATCTGTTCAAATTGCATTGTGCCAAATAGGAGCATACCTATTCTTTACCCTTTGGAGCAAACATAAAGAACATTGACTAATCCTATGCTTGCTTACTGAATTTGCGGCAAGGTTGGGAGGATACCGGCTCTCACTTCAGAGGTCCCATGTTCCCCCCAACTGAGGGTGAGGGCTAACATCTACTCTTCAGCACCTAAACGATAGGACCAAATTGAGGATTTTAGTCGGTCACTCTAAAATCTCCAATTCTATGCCCGATAATTTTTATTTTCCTATTTATTTGCACCCAACTTTCAAGGGCTTTGACCTCCCTAATCTTCACTTTTATTTGTGACAATTTTGTGAGAGAAGATAGTTTTCTTAGGAGGCGCGTAGTAGGGAGCATCTTCATGAATACCAACCTCATGAACTAAGAATGGTTGTAGCTCTCCCTTGATGCAATCTTCTTGTCCTTCTTTGTAGTAATTAATGCATTGGTGTAGAGATGACGGAACCATGTTATGTTCTTGAATCCACGGTTGACCCAGTAGAGCATTGAAAGAGGTCTCGGCGTTGATGATATGAAACTTATCTCTAATTCCTCCACAAGAAAACTCGAAGTTCCTCTCAATCACTTCCTTTCGTTACAGCACAAAATTCTTATTCAAAGTGGCAAGGAGAAAGAAATCTCTCACTTTCCCTCCACTCTTACAATCTCACAAGGAATTCCTCACAATACTAACCCTAAATTACACTCTACCCTAAATTACACTCTCTACACTCTAATGGGCACCACAAACAACAAAGATGCAGTGGACACCACGTGGACACCCTGTGCACACATTTTTTGGCCCCAAAACAATTCTCTTAAAGTTGTAGAAGAGTTTTCAAGAGTTGCTTAAACATCCCTTAAAAATCGTCCACATTCAATACATCTATTGAGAGAACCGACACGCTCAATGGTGCCGTCAGCCTCGATGGCGCCGTCGACGGCCTTCTAGAATATTTGGCGCCGTAGAGCTCGTCCTCGGTGCCCAAGTTCAAATCTTCATATTTTTGTCATTTTTGCTCCAAATTTGCTTCTTTTTGCATCTTTTTGCTCCAATGACCATAATTCAACATACCTAAAAATTAATTGAAAATTAATAGAGGTTTGAATATTTGGCGCCGTCGGCGGCCTTCTTTTTGCTTCTTTTTGCATCTTTTTGCTCCAATGACCATCTTTTTGCATCATTTTTGCTTCTAAAGTGCAATATCATCAAAATCAGTGTAAAATAGGTATGAATATCTCAACATATTTTCCTTTGGTAAGTATTGAAAATTAATAGAGGTTGATCTTTAGACCAGGCAAGTCTTTATTTCATTTGGTGGGAGTTTTTTAGAATTTTTAGTAAAAGGAAATTCGAAAGTAGAAAAATTTAATAAATATAAGAAAATTCTGAAGCGCGTGCAACACACCACAATATGATTTAATTTGTAGAATAACAAATCAAACTTGAAAGGGAGATGTGGGTGTTTAGGATCCAGTGCGGGACCCATTTAACAACACACAATGCCCAGGTGGAAGCAGTCCACCAACACACCTTTTGGGGTCGGACCCCACATGAAGATTAAAAAATCCTTAATGGCCTCCTGAACCTCCCTGTTCAAAGGTGTTTGAACAAGCGGTCTTGAAGTCCAAAGAGTTGACCATACTTTCCCAAGACAAAAATGGGTAAAGTATGTCAACAGATGAAGAGTAATTTGGTCCATAAGGGATATGGACACATTACCAATGTGTGAAGATAATATTTTCTTATTTAAATGGAGAGAAAAACTTCTCCCCAGCAGAGTTGCCAGAAGCTGTCAGCACTATTTTTGGTTGAAGGAGTTGCTCGTTGGAAGTTGTCGATCACTGGAATTGAAATCCCGTCACCTGCTTCGGAAGGACATTTTAATTTAAATATATATAGTTTAGAAAAATATTAAATCAAACTGATCCTATATTTTTCATAGTTCAAATGAAAGAGCACTACACGTCAAACCTTATGTCTTTAATGACCGAAGTCATTTAAGAAAACTCTCAATAAAAAATCAAGAAATATTATCTTCAAGGAGTTCAAAAGAATAGAACTTTTCAATGAGATTGAACAAAGAGGTGTGAAATGAGATTGGCCCAAATTTGGAATATTTTGTTTTGGAATCCAAATGAGGAAGAACTAGGGGATGTCATAGATTTGGAGGAGAACCTCGGTGGCTTCCCAGTTTATCCTATTATTTTTCTTCAGTTTTGAGGAGAAATTATTTTAAGTATTTCATCCTGTAGATTTTATTTTTTTAGGGCTTACATTTGTGTGAAACAATCACACAAATAACCAGAAAGATGTGAGGATTTAAGTCGTGACGAACGAAAACCTCGGAATCCTATAATGAGTAGGGCTTATATTGTATCGCAGGGCTATACAAAAACCTAAAGATGAGTTGAGGATTTATGTTGCATAAGCAAACAATCTCAAAATCCTATCGCTTGGTTGTTTAAGTTTAAGAAAGGAAGTGGTTTAGCTAGGGAAGACATGTTTTGTTGTTGAAGATGGTCGTGTTGCCCACCATGTCAGTGCCACGCCCGAGTTTTCTATTGTGTCAAGTTATAATGTCAAATCAGGTGGCCTTATGGTTGAAGTTCTTTAAATTTTATAGGGGCATGTTAAAGTTGATTAGAGTGACACCGGTTAAGATCCTACGGTTCCCTCGTTCCGGCACCACTATTTTCTATTAGATTAACTTTGTCCGAATGAATTTATCAAACTAAACTAAATGAGTTCCATAATTTTATTTAGACCGTGGGAAGCCTCGTTAGCAACCGTCGGATACCTCCTCTGGGGGGTTCCCGATCTTCAAAAAGAGTCGTTTTAGTTATAATTGTTGTTTTGTGATGTTTGTGATTAAATTTTGAGTTGTTTTATATTTTGAATGTCTTGGCGGTGAATTTTATCTTGGTTGATTTTTAATTTGATTTTGGTTTTGGTTTTGGTTTTGTGGCTATCCTAATAGTTTTAGTTTTCACGTAGGGTATCATCGTTGTTTAGCATGAAAGCTTGTGTTCTTGGTTCATACTTGCAGGTAAGTAAGCACAGTGTGGAAAGTATAAGAAAAGATAGTATTGTAAACTATAAAAGCATACTTGACGAGTTTTCTCGTTCCACCATCTGAAAACTAAAAATGCATGTAAGGGCATTTTATATAAAGGAGAAAAGTAAAGTTTTAGTGATCTACCCAACCCTGGGTCATATGTTGGTGGGTCCCTATTAATTTGATTAAGGATGATTTTTTGTTAAACAAAACATATTAAGTTTAGTAGACCTCCGAGGTATCAAACAGATCTAGAGAAAGAAGCAGGTCCATGCTTCCCTCTCACTGCCTGGTGAAAAGTCTCGGCTCATTTAAACTTATTATGTTACTTAATAATCCATCATAAAAATACCTTTAATGCTCAATGAAAATTGATGTTTCATTTATCCCTAAGGGTAGGGTAATTATCACTTACAATTTAATTTAAGGATTATGTGGGTGAAGACCCTTAAAGGACCAAGCTAATGTTATCAAAGCACTTAGCCAACTTTTTGATTTGGGCTTATAGTGTTTTAAAGGTATTAAATTTTTAATTATGTTCACTTTTCTAATCCTCATTTAACCAAATTTGATTTAGCCTAGGTCACTAATAAGCGTTTCAGACTTTTGATAGATGTCTTAGTTATCTTGAAAAGATTGAATCTTAAGTGATGATGATTCTTTTTTTTTTTTTTTAAAGTCATTTGAGCATCAAATAGGGGAGTTAAATTAGTGAGTTATTAACACCCAAAATCATACCCCTAAGTCTAGGATCATTTAATTGACTAGACTTCCAAATTTTAATAATTTAAGGAAACTACAAATTTATCCTTTAATTAATAAAAGTGAGATTGGTTTCTAACAATTAATCCCCTTTGTGTTTAAATCATCCAATTATGTTGATTAGGATCAAAGATTGCCCATTTTCCCTTTTTGATTTAAGCCTAAACTTTAATTAAGGCTAAATTTCCAAAATTACATTTTTGCCTCTAAGGCTCTATCACTTCATAATTTGT
>NW_018229115.1:31023-34519 GCF_001263595.1 Phalaenopsis equestris
AGCATTAAAAGTCTTAAAAAAGTATTTAATTAATTAAAATAAATTTCAAATCATTTCCACATTATTCTCCTCTGTTCACTGAGCAAGAGGGTATTTTTATTTTATTTTTGTGATTTTTCTACACCAAGATATGAATTTTTGAAGTTAGGGCTATTTATTTAAATAAGAAAAACCCTATTTATCTATTTAAACGTGCAGCGCCGCGTCAACCTACTGTGGCTCCGAAACTCCGCGTGGGCCTTCTGGTTCACGCCGCCATCCACCTCAGTACTGACTCAGCCCGTGGTTCATGTAAGGAGGCACTGTCCAACTATATATCGTCTGTTGATAAGAAAAAAACACGAGATCGGATGGCTCCCCGCCAACGCCTCAGCCCGAGAACCATCCATTTTCAAAGCTTAAGATATTACTCATTTCTCAACCAAATTAAGTATGGTTTGCTTCTAAATGCTCGTCTAATTGTGATGAACTCATCCATATGGTAATCATGCATTTAAATTAGCTAAAATCAAATGGAGGATTAAAACAAGCTTGGTAAGAGGGGAAATTCAATACCTTTGCTCTGAGAAAGAAAGCTTTGATCAGAGGTGCTCGACACATTCGTGGAGGTCCAAGGAGGCTAGGGATTGAGCCTTTGGTCATGGTGAATGGTCTAGACCCAAGTTCGATCAAGGACAAATTTGGGTGTTGATCAAAGTCTAGTGTGGAGGCTCTGTGGGAAGGCAATTTGATGGGACTTTGTCTTAGTTCATTGTGGAGATGGTGTAGGTGAGTTTAATTTGAATTTGGTGCACTGTGGAGGTGTGGTGGAGAATGTCCTGTCTCCGACAAGGTTTTGAGCTATGAAATTGAGCTCTGACAAGGGGATTCAGGGCAAAGAAATGGTTGGCTTGCACTGTGGAGGTCTCAGAGAAGCTATGGGAGCAATTTGGAGAGGATTCCTTCAAAAATTTTTATCACCCCCTCTTAAGGCCATGGAGGTGAGATTTTATAAAAAATGGCTTAGGGTGGCTCTGTGGGACAATTGAGGGGTGCAAAGTGCTGCCTATGTGGAGGGCAGAGAGACTATGAACTTCAAATGGTATGAGGTGGCTTCTAGGTCTGAATTGGGTTTTGATTTTTTTGGTGGTTCATAGCTTTGGTGTTTTCTGGCCAGTAGGCCAACCGAGAAGGACAGGAAGCTGCCCAAGTGGTCAGGTGAGCCAGAGGAAGGTTCAATTATCACTTACCCCCAAGGGTTAGTCATAATGGTGAGGATATTTGGCTTAAGACATGCATCCCTCACTTACCCCCAAGGGTTAGTCATAATGGTGAGGATATTTAGATTAAGACTCAAAAATGGGCATGAATACCTTAATTTTGGGATCCATTGGTCCATAGCTTGGTTTGGTGGGTTTAGGATAGTTTAGCTTTGTCCTTAGGAGGAACTTGATGGCTGTGGAGTCATTTTCTTAGTTGGCTTTAAGGTGGCTACGTTAATTTTGATGAAGGGGTCCAAGTGGGTGCAAATGACCAAAACTTGGGTTTGGGTTAGGCTAGCCATGAACTTAAGCCCAATTAATTTATCAATATTATGTAGATGATTGTAAGGAAGATTTTTTGTGAAGGGTTGAAATGATTTTGGGTTCAATTGGAGGGTGCGTCAATTTGAAGGATTTTGGAGATTTGGTTAATTTAGGCATGTTGGGCTAGGTTTGTGTCTAGATTGAGCTAGCCTTAGGCTAAGTCCAAATAGATTATTGAAAATGGTCTATAAGAATTTCATGAGTTTTCAACATAAATTGGGTGCCAATTTTGGGGTTAAGGCAATCAATTTGGTGGAATTTGGGGACATAGCCAATTTGGGGCAAAATTGGGGATCTTGGACTAAGGGCAAAATTAGATGAAATTGAGGCTTCAAAAAGGCCAATTGAAGGCCAAGTTTGATGTGTAGGAGTGTTATGAAGAGTTACAACATAAATTTTGGCAAATTGAGTAGGCTATAGGTTCAATTTAATGAGATTAGGTCATATGGCCAAAATTGGGGCTTTCATCTAAATCAAAATTGGGCTCAAAGCATGGACCAATTAAGCATGGTTTGGGTTTTTATTGGTCATATGAAAGGTGAATTTGATTTTAGGATTGAAATTTGGGAAGATTGGGACCAAGTTGATGGACATTTGAGGCAAACTTTGGGGAAATTGGGCCTTTAAAGGCATATTTGGGGGGTTTTCGTTAAAATGGTCAAATTGGCCAAATTGGATCATGTGATAGTTGAGAAAAATAGAATTGGGAATATTTTTAAGTTTTTAGGAATTTTTGAGGTTTTTTAGAATTTTTGAAATTTTGGGCTAAGGAGGGGCATTTTGGTAATTTAGCATTTTTTTTGGTGATTTTGGGTGATTTGGATATTTTCAAAAGGTTTGAAATGATTTTTGAATAAATTTGGGTAGTTTGGGTAAATTTGAGAATTTTGGCCAAATTTAGGGTTTCAAGGGTATTTAGGTAGTTTGGGGGAGTTTAGTGGTAAAAGGCTAAGTTGGGTATTTTTAGTAGAGTTGGGAAGTCAACCACCATAAATGAGCTATGGGACAATGGGAACCCCATTTTGGGTCCTCCATGCATTGGACTTATCTAAACCCTAGCCTAGGGCTAGTAGGTTTAGGGGACCATCTACATGAGTCTCCCAGAAGATCAACGGATCACAGTCAAGAAATTTTGGGTTTAGTGTTGTGAGTGATTATGAGTGAGGTGATTATAGTCAGTGCCTTAGCTCTAGAACAACACCCAGGGTCAACCTTAAGGTCCAACAGTTCTATGGGTGGCTCATCTTGAGTTTCCTCCATAGTGACCCCACCTACTAAGTATTTAGTGCTAGAGGTTAGGACCAATATGTAGAGTTTCAAGTTGAGCAAGGAGAAGTGTAAAATTTCTAATAGTGAGGGTTCCTTTTCTAGTTTTCTAAGAAAAGTCAATAGGAAGTCCTATGGCTAGACCTTAGGCTACCAAAGAGGAAAAAGCTAGATCTCAACTAAAAATGAGGTCAACAAAAATATCGGCTAAAAATGCATATATTTTCGGTGTATCAAGGGGCATCTCATTCCTCCTAGAAATATTGCCTACTCGTTGACATCGATCACAAGTTTTGATATAAGTGTTAACATCTCTAAAGATTGTAGACCAATAAAATCCAAATTATAAAATTGTGTATGCTGTTTTATTAACACCAAAATGTCCCCCGAAATCAAAAATAATGACATTTTGGGATAATTTCTTAAGTTTCTTCTAAAGGCACACATCTTCAAATAATTAGATCATTTCCTTATTTATATAAAAATGGTCATCCCAAGGTCATCCCAGAAATAATTCTTAGCTTTAGATAAAAATTTCCTCTTCTATTGATATGTCATTTCATAGGGTATAATATCACTAACGAGAAAGTTCACAATCTCGGCATACCACGAAACATGCCACTCATTAAGCACGCCACTCATTAACATTGAACAGTTCTTCATCT
>NW_018229116.1:0-258 GCF_001263595.1 Phalaenopsis equestris
CTGATTGCATTAAATTGCTTTGACAGATTCCCCTGCATGCCCTGGGCACCTAGCCACCTCCCCTTGCCATGGCCAGCCGGGCTAGTTGCTGGAGAAGCTCAAAATTGAGAGCCACCCCCATGGAACTTCACCCAAATCAAACCTAGAGGCCAGCTCATCCAAATTAAATTGCAGAGCTCCTCTGCCCTCCACCTAAGCAGCACAATGCACCCCCTAATTGGCCATGACAGCCACCACTTACCCATTTTTATAAAAGGC
>NW_018229117.1:0-856 GCF_001263595.1 Phalaenopsis equestris
GATGTTGGGTCAACCAAAATGAGCACTAGTTACGTAAGGCTGACGACATAAAACCAAGCGCTTTCTGGGAGGCAACCCATAGTTATTAGTGTGTTTTTGCTTTTATTGTTGGTTTGAGTCTGATTAAGAAATTTGGGCTAGTATTTTTGAATTTATTATGTGCTAGTAATGACTTTAAGACTTTATTTAGTGACTTAGACATGTTAGAATGAAAATTTAGACGTTAAGTTGACTGGTGCAAAAATTGTGCACTGGTGCTTAAGCGCCAGATCCGACGCTTAAACGCCAGATCCGACGCTTAAGCACTGCAATTTAATCACATGTGGAAATTTTGATTTCTAGAAGGTATAATTGCAATTTAGTTGGAATAAACATGTCTTGGCAGTTTCTAGTTGTGCCTAGAAGTTATGAGAGGGAATTAGGCCTATAAATTGAAGGGGTTTGTGAAGGAATTTCACCCCAGATTATTTTAAGCCCTAAAAGTCTAAGAAAGAGAGATTTAGAGAAAATGACTTCATGGGAGATGGATTTGAAGAAGAAAGAAGAATCCATGAGGAAGAAGTTCATTAGTCAAAGTGCACAGGAGATGTATAACAGTTTCTTAGCAGTTAGTATTGAAGGAATATTGGAGAAGATCAACCAGATGGAGAATATTATATCTGTATTAGAGACTAAGGTGCTTGAATTGCATGCTCATCTAGAACATATTGGGTGGAAACTCAACATTCAATTCAGCCATACCAGTTATGTAGAGGAAGAGGATAAGGCGATGTTCCTTAAGCAAAAGTGGATCGAAGATGATAGTATTAGAGCTCGTCACCACCATCCTTTTTATCAACTCTATATTTCTGGAGAG
>NW_018229117.1:979-2513 GCF_001263595.1 Phalaenopsis equestris
AATTGAATTAATTATTATGGAGAATTTTGAGAGAGAAGGGAGTTATAGGAAGTAAAAATAGTCATTTAAGTGTATGAGACCATTTAGGGGTGGTTTACTTAAACAAATAGTGCATTTTACTTAAGTCTAAAAATTTCAAATATTGTGCACTAGCGTCTAAGCGCCACATCTCGCGCTTAAGCGCGAGCCGACCCGAGAGGCAAGAAAGAGGCAGGCTCCTAAGCGCCACTTACCAGCGCTTAAGCGCCGGTTCACAAAAATCGGTTCGCGAACAGTTAAAAGTGAATTTTAAGCCAAAAAATACCATTTTTTATATTACCTATCGTCTTCCCTAACTCAAAATCACAATTTTAAGGGCTAGGACAAATGAAATTTGAAGATTTCTTGGTGGAATTGAGTCAGATTTGCTAGATCCAAGTTCCTTGAGGTAAGAGCTTTACTTCTATGTAAAAATTTTAGATTTTCACCATATATTTTAAGCACATTTGGAAGATTTCAAAAATTTACTATTCATGATGAATAGTGGAGAAAAATCTATGGAAATTGCTTGGGAAGTTTATTTAGTGCTTTTGGAAGTTTAGATTAGTGATTTAAACTTAATTTTTAAAGATATTTTTGGAATTTATCAAATTTGTAGAATGTCACCAAGAATGAAAAGGAGCAGAGGAAAGAGCCCATTTGATTCGAGCAAATTTATCAGTTCAAAAGCTCAGGATCTATATAGTGGTGCTCTACAGTCACAAAAATTGATTCAGGAAAGATGTTTTAAGAGTCCAGGTGGAGAAGTGGAAGACCTGATAGTCCGCCGACAGTGGGAGCAAATTTCTTTGTTGTCACTATAATTTATATTGTGAGGGAGTTTTATGAAAATCTCTCAGAGGCTGAGGACGATCGAGTTATGGTTCGAGAGAAGTTGATACCTTTTACTCCAGAGGTAATCAACTTGTTTTACCATTTACCACAGGAGACTTTGTGTTTTTATGTGAATTATAGTCCTACGAAAGCGGAATTAAATAAGATTATTTCATACTTGACTATTGGGAGAGGACTTTGGAAGATTACCAATGAGAGGAGAGTAAATTTCCCAACTTCAAAGTTATGTGCACCTTCACTAACACTATTTCATTTCTGCTCTTCTGCTTCCGACCAATCATCTCAATGAAGTGACCAGAGAGAGAGCGACGTTGAATTATTGTATTCAGGAGGGAAAGCCCATCAACATAGGGGATTTGATCTATCACACTATCATCAGTTCTGCTACAGCTGCTACTACTGCAGGTATGGGATTTACTTCTTTGATATTTTCTTTATGCAAGCAGGCTGGAGTAAAGTATGATAGTTGGGAGGAAGTTCTGTTACCTCTAAAGCCCATCACAAAGGTGAATGTGAATACTTATTCTGAGCATTCAATTTTTGGCTGAAGAGGAGTATTTTCCAGGAGCTATGGATTAAAGACGTATACTACATCTACCTCTGCTGCATCTTCATCTAGGCCATCCACTTCACGTGCTTCTACGTCTAGAGGTGATTCTAC
>NW_018229118.1:0-952 GCF_001263595.1 Phalaenopsis equestris
AAAATACCCAAATTACCCAAAACTACCCGAAAATGTCAAATTTACCAAAATACCCCAAAATTTTCCAAAATTACAAAAATGCCCTTGGCACCCCAAACTTTCCCAAAACATTCACCCAAACTTTCCCAAAACCTTCAAAATCACTCCAAATGTCTCTAAAACCAAATTGGACCCTTAAATTGAACCCAATTTGGCCAATTTCATCATTTTGACCAAAACGACCAAATTGTCTTTAAAGACCCAATTTCCCCAAATTCACCTCAAATATCCATCAACATGGGCCTAATTTTCTTCAATATCAATCCTAAACTCAAATTCACCTTCCATATGACCAATTTAAACCAAATCTAAGCTCAATTGGCCCATGCTTTGAGCTCAATTTTGATCTAGGTTAAACCCCCAATTTTGGCTACATGACTTAATCTCACCAAATTGAACCCCATGACCTACTCCATTGGCCTCAATTTGAATCATGAACTCTTCATAACAATACTACACATCAAACTTGACCTTCAATTGGCCTTGGTAAAGCCTCAATTTTATTTAATTCTGATCCAAGCCCAAAAACCCCAATTTTGCCCCAAATTGGCTGTCTCCAAATTTCACCAAATTCATTACCTTGGCCCCAAAATTGGCACACAATTTATGTTGAAAACTCTTCAAGACATTCTTATTAACCATTTGCAACAATAAATTTGGACTTAGGCCAAGCCTTGCCCAATCTAGACCCAACTCTAGCCCAACATGCCCAAAGTGACCAAAATTTCAAAATCCTTCAAATTGAACCCCTAATTGAACTCAAAATCATTTCAATCCTTCACCAAAAATATTCATTACATTCATATACACAATGTTGATCAACAATTTGGGCTATTTAACATGACTAGCCTAACCTAAACCCAACATCTAGCCAACTGTTAGCCATTTGGACCGAAATTGAACCTATACACCA
>NW_018229119.1:0-473 GCF_001263595.1 Phalaenopsis equestris
TTACAAAATTTGAACAGTTATTTGTAAAAAGATTCGCCAGCCCGGAACGTCATGTTTCTATTGGAGAACTCATGTGGAAAAACAAAAATCTGGAGAAACTCTGGTAGATTATATTTTGAGGTGGAGAAACCTCAGCATGAAATGTGAACCACAACTACAGGAACATCATGCAATTGAGATTTTACTCAGAAGCATGCATCAGTAGCTTTCATGCTCAAGGGACTCACCATCAAAACCTTCGAGAAGCTACTAAAGAAAGCTAGTAGTCTTCAAGAAGATATTAAACATATGGATTCTAGTGAAAAGGCAAAAGTAACCAAGGCCTTTGAAAAGAAATCTGGGACAGTTGCAACCATCGATAAAGGAAAGGAACCCATGAAGATATATGCAGATACTCCTCGTCCGCCTTCATCTCAACAAACTCAAAAACAGATTAGCCAGTCGAATCAACAACAATTTCAAGGAGAGACGTC
>NW_018229120.1:0-1094 GCF_001263595.1 Phalaenopsis equestris
ACCCAAGTGGTCGATCGGTTGGGGGTTGGCTGGCTAGTAGGGTTCGCCGACCAATTAGTATTTGGCCGGCCCAAGTAGCCAACAAGCTAAGGTTGGTCGGCCAAGGTGGCCAGCTGGCTGGACTACTTTTAGCCTGCTCATGGTGGACAATTGGCTAATGGTGGCCGGCCCAGGTGGTCAGTCGGTTGCATGAACATGGCTAACCAAGGTGGCCACATACTTAACAGATATGTGTTTGTTGCGTGTCTCTGGTTATCGTGATCCCTCTAGCCCGACAAGACGATATTTTCAGGCTATATATGTATGTATGTATATGTTGCCCACAATTCTCTTAGCTATGGAATATGTAAGTACATAAGAATTAAGTGCTATTTATGTAAATGCCCTTAAAATAAAATAAAATAAAATTTTGAAAAAGGTGGAGAATGAAGCTTTCTAGATTCTGCGTATTATTAACGAGTGGTTTAAGAGAGTTTGGAATTACTTCGTAGGATTCGCTCCTCAGAATACTACCAACCACGTAGCACATTAGATTTTGTATATATAATATCACTCAATTCTTATGTATTTACATATCTAACACCTAAATTTCAATATTTATATATATCAGTATATGCCACTTTAGCTAATGCATGAAAAGGTCATTTCTTTTTTGTCAAGGGAGAAAGAGTGGTACTTTTGTGATATAAAAGATTTGAGTTGTATAAATGTAAAAAGTGAAATTTAGGTGTTAGAAAAGTAAATACATAGGAATTGGGTGGATGTATGCAAATGCCTCAAAATTTAATTAAAATAGTATAGTAAAGATATAATTGAATTATGTGGCCAAAATAATATTGCTAATATTTTCTCCTATGAAGCATTTTTTGTAGCGTTATAAGAATCATTATGGGCGAATTTCTATAAACATATAATTAAACAAATATAATGGCATTTTATATTTAGAAAATGTATTATTAAAGTTAAAATATTTCGCTTGGTTTTTTAGAAAATTGGCTTAGAATCCTACATGACTTGAGGCAAAAAAAGATAGTTTAGGCGTCGAATCATTTTGGCGATGTAGAGTCCAGTATTGTTCGTGGGCTTATATAACT
>NW_018229121.1:0-765 GCF_001263595.1 Phalaenopsis equestris
AAAGATAAATTGATCCACTTTCACTAGCATATCTTTTAAAACTCCTTTAGGGTACGTTATCAAACGATCTGCAAACTGCAGAGTTATAGTAATAGGGGTTATTTCTCCTAATCCCAATCTTTTAAATATTTATAATGGCATAAGGTTAATGCTTGCACCTAAATCACATAAAGTTTTCTCATAAAATATGTCTCCTATTGCACATGAAATGAAATTGTGAAGCTACCAGGAAATTTAAGCTTTTCAGGAAACTTTTTTAAATTATAGCACTGCACTCTTCACTAAGTACAACTGTCTCGTTATCTTCAAACTTCCTTTTTCTATTAAGAATATGCTTCATAAACTTCACATAGATTGACATTTGTTTTATGTCTTCAACAAATGAAATATTAATTGTAAGCTTCTTAAAAATTTCCATAAATTTTGAAAATTGTTTGTCTAACTTCTGTTGACGGAGCCTCTGAGGAAATGGAGGTGCTGGTTTTTCCAAGTCAACTTTAAGTAGAGAAATAGGTTTCTCTAAACTTTTCGGAATGTCCTCTTCAAGTTCTTCAATTTCTTTTCTCTCTACTTCATTTTCTTTTTGAACTCTACCTTCCAATTCTCTTCCACTTATAAGTCGAATGGCTTTAACTTGCTCTTTATTCTGGTCTTTTGGATTTACTTCAGTATTACTAGGAGGTGTTAATTGGGATCTATTACTTAATGAATTTGTTATTTGTCTCAATTAATTCTTAATATTTATAATTATAGCTCCTTGACTTT
>NW_018229122.1:0-687 GCF_001263595.1 Phalaenopsis equestris
TGTTCTTCTCTTAGAGAGTTATCAACAACCTTCTGTCAACTGATGATATCCTGAAAATAAAAAACCTGAAAGGCACTTCAAGTTGCTATTTATGTAAGATATATCAGGACACAAGGGATCACTTTTTCTTCAGGTGTAACTTTGCCAAGGAGGTTTGGAGTAAACTAACTTCCTAAATGAACATAAATCTGATTAACATTGGCTGGGACAACATTATTGACTGCATTAAAGATTGGAAAGGGATAAACCTCAAACCAATTCCCTTCATTGTGGCTTGGTTTATTTGGATGGCTAGAAATATGACCAAAAATGAGGAAAATGACTAACTGCTGGGCTTACCTAAACAAACTAATACACTGGAGGAAGTTCCCCAGGATTCTGCAGACCACAACTTACATGGGTGCCAACCAATTCAAAATCATAAAGGTGAGATGGGAGAGACCTCCTTATCCTTTTATTAAAATAAACACTGATGGAAGCTACACAAACAAGAGAGCATGCATTGGGGGAATTTTCAGAGATCATAAAGAGAAGACTTTGCTGTTTTACATGGCCCCTTATATTGCTGATGATGCCTTGGAAACTGAAGCTGCTGCACTTTTCTGGGCTTTAAATTTTGCTAAAAAGAACAATTGGCAGTGGATTCTTGCTAAAGTGGACTCCTCCCTGCTGGTGGAGTTACTAAAT
>NW_018229123.1:0-754 GCF_001263595.1 Phalaenopsis equestris
TTACGTCCATATTTATCTTATATTTTTAAACATATGTAAAGTCGCGGTCAACTCCTAAATCCCATTTCATGTCCAATCAATGGGTGATCTCATAGGAGAATCTAGTACTAAAACTGATGAATGGTAGATTTATGTTACTACCTGTCTGTCTGTATGTGTAATTTGGTTTAAACTTTGCATTTGCTTTGATTTAGAATTATGCTTTTAGATCTCTGTATAGTTGAGACTAAGAATAGGATGTTTTATTTTCAGCGTTTTGAGTGTTGTGGCTTGGATTGTGACGCTGAATTAGTGTATTAAGGTTGAGAAAATCCCAAACTTAGGTGTGTTATGTAACGTATATTGTACCCTTTGGAATTTATATATAAATGTGATGTTTTGTGTTGTGAAAGTTTATTTATGATAAGTACATCATTTAATCACTTAAAATTATGTCTATAATGATTGAATGGATTTTGTTGAGGCTTGAAATTGATCGGAATTGCAAAAATCCAGAAATTGAACCAAATCAATAGAGCCCGCCGACGGCGCCCTGGACACCGCCGCAGCCGGGGACACCGCCGACGACGGATTTTTCTCGAGAGTTATGTTTAATTTTCAATAGAGCGCGCTGACGGCGCTGAACACCCTGCCGACGGTGAGCTTGCAAAAAAACACATTTAACCATGATTTTAACTAGTCAACTACCACTATTCATCATCTCCTTCCACCTAAAAACACAATTTTTAACCTAGGGCTTGAGAGATCTTGGATT
>NW_018229124.1:0-763 GCF_001263595.1 Phalaenopsis equestris
ATAAGGGATTGCGATGGGGAGGACTGTCGGGCATGTGAACGAAATGGGAGGGAGGAGAGGTGTATGGAGGAGATTCGGCCATGGGAGAGGAAGAAAAGTCGCAGGTTTCGGCTAGGTCGCGCGTGAGAAAGAGAGGGAGGCGTGCATTTTTTTTATTTGGGGAGTTAGATTAAGATTTGGGTGGCAAAAATGTAATTTTCTTTTATTCAAATTTGTGCTGATTTTGAGTCGTTTTCATTGCGCATCAAACTATAGCAAATTTTATATCGATTCCTACTATTTTCGATGTTCCGGACGCAACGGCCCTGTCTGTTTCGAAATCCGAGGTCGTTCGGGCAACTTCGTTCACAATAGGCCGAAAAACGTCGAATCCGATTCGACTCAAAATTCCGACTCGTCATCGATCGAAAACAAAAGAAGTTCAATTTCATGAAATTGTGGGGTGTCGGAAGATTCTGTGAATTTTTGGGAATTTTCAGAAATTTTTTGTTTTGAAATTTGAAGAATTTTGCCCCGGGAGAGGCATTTTGGTCATTTCGGGAAAATTTTGGGAATTTTGTCAAAAAGTCAAATCAAAGGCTCGAAGCAATATAAAATGAAATTTGGAGTTGAACGAAAGTGTTTGAGAGCAATTTTGACCAGTGTGGAGGATTTTGCGGGACCCGGAACAATTTTCAAGTATTAATTATTTAGGCTGCGAGGGGTCCAAACATAGCTCGGAAGTATGGCATGTTTACAGTTAATTTTCTCAATTTGACGAGAG
>NW_018229124.1:1265-7110 GCF_001263595.1 Phalaenopsis equestris
GTGAGGTCAACAAATGGACCCCCAATAGGTGTGGTGTGCTAAACAAGCATACCACGCGTATTGGCGTTGACCGAGGCAATCAACAGACCAATCGAGAAAGGTTGAAGTTTACTTTCCCTTAAAGAGTATACAACTTAGTAAGGGAGGAACTGCGCTAGTATCCACCATGGGTAGCTTAGTGAACACCCACTGGGGATATAGAAGACGTTGTCCACTAGAGATGAACAAGAAAGATATTTATCAAAGGTTGATTTGTGTTTGTATTTTTTTTTAGAAGTTGTGAGGAAGAAAAACACAGAGACTCATCTTCAAGTCGAGACCTAGTCAAAGACACAACTACACCACTTGAGGTATATGGTCTACGTGGTAGCAAGTGTCAAAAGATAGTCTAGGATGCCGTGTACACTTAAAGATGTCTCATGCCTAGCTCAGATATTATATAGATTCAACCTATATCCGTTAGGGAAGGAAGGTGTGAATCTGGAGGTATTGTCATGATCCGGTAGAAAGGTGGCCATGACCTGACCGGAGTCACCTTAATTTGGCAAATTATTGTCGTGATTTGACAAAGAAATCAGCATAGCCGCAAGTGGGCGTAGCAAAGTGTGTATTTTATTTCGTGTACGCTTAGTTAGTGTCGACGTAGCAAAGTGTACAGATACTAAGACAAAATTTAGGAATGCCTTGTGCACGCAACAAGGGCTTACTATCCTGGCGAGAATCATCGGATGCCTTTGTACATTTCAAGGGGTCTTACTCCTATCTCAGAGGTGAGGAATTTGATGCCTCAACGGAACCTGGAGGCCTTATACATATCCAGTGCAAGAAGGAATTGGGTACCTTGTTGGTTTACTCCCTTATCCAGTGTGTGCTAATATGGTGTAGCAGAGGTATAAGGTGCCTTGTTGACTTTTTTCTTATCCAATGTACAAAGGAATCAAGTACATTATTGGTTTACTCCCTTATCATGTGTTTGCAGTGCGACAACGGAGGAATCGAGTGCCTTGTTGGCTTACTCCGATCTAGTGCATGGGAAATTGGGTACATTGCTGGTTTCCTCCCAACCCCGTATATTAATTTAGTGTGGGTGGAACAGGAGCCTCAAACATGTTGCAAGGACTTATCAACTGTTCCAGAGAGAATTGTCAGATGCCACATGGGGTCTTACTTTTCTCTCAGAGGTGAGGAATCAGATGCCTCAACAGAACCTGGAAGCCTTACACCTATCCAGTGCAAGAAGGAATCGGGTACCTTGCTGGTTTACTCCCTTATCATGAAGAAAATCATAGGAATCAGATGCCTCAACAAACCCTGGAGGTCTTACACCTATCCAGTGCAAGAAAGAATCAGGTACCTTGTTGGTTTACTCCCTTATCCCGAAAAAAAAAAAAAATCGTAGGAATCGGATGGCCCCACAAAACCTGGAGGTCTTACATCTATCCAGTGCGAGAAGGAATTGGGTACCTTGTTGGTTTACTCCCTTATCCCGAAAAAAAAAAAAAATCGTAGGAATCGGATGCCTCAACAAAACCTGGAGGTCTTACATCTATCCAGTGCGAGAAGGAATTGGGTACCTTGTTGGTTTACTCCCTTATCCTGAAGAAAGTTGTAGGAATTAGATGTCTCAACAAAACCTGGAGGTCTTACACAAATCCAGTGTGAGAAGGAATCGGGTACCTTATTGGTTTACTCCCTTATCATGAAGAAAATCATAGGAATCAGATGCCTCAACAAACCCTGGAGGTCTTACACCTATCCAGTGCAAGAAAGAATCGGGTACCTTGTTGGTTTACTCCCTTATCCTGAAGAAAATTGAAGGAATCAGATGCCTCAACAAAACCTGGTGGTCTTACACCTATCCAATGTAAGAAGGAATCAGGGTACCTTGTTGGTTTACTCCCTTATCCTGAAGAAAATTGTAGGAATCAGACGCCTCAACAGAACCTGGAGGTCTTACACCTAGCAAGTGCAAGAAGGAATTAGGTACCTTGTTGGTTTACTCCCTTATCCTAAAGAAAATTGTAGGAATCATATGCCTCAACAAACCTGAAGGTCTTACACCTATCCAATCCAAGAAGGAATCGGGTACCTTGTTGGTTTACTCCCTTATCCTGAAGAAATTTGTAGGAATTGGATGCCTCAACAGAACCTGGAGGTCTTACACCTATCCAATGCAAGAAGAAATCGGGTACCTTGTTGGTTTACTCCCTTATCCTGAAGAGATTTGTAGGAATTGGATGCCTTAACAGAACCTGGAGGTCTTACACCGATCAAATGCAAGAAGGAATTGGGTACCTTGTTGGTTTACTCCCTTATCCTGAAGAGATTTGTAGGAATTGGATGCCTTAACAGAACCTGGAGGTCTTACACCGATCAAATGCAAGAAGGAATTGGGTACCTTGTTGGTTTACTCCCTTATCCTGAAGAAATTTGTAGGAATTGGATGCCTCAACAGAACCTGGAGGTCTTACACCTATCCAATGCAAGAAGAAATCGGGTACCTTGTTGGTTTACTCCCTTATCCTGAAGAAATTTGTAGGAATTGGATGCCTCAACAGAACCTGGAGGTCTTACACCTATCCAGTGCAAGAAGGAATTGGGTACCTTGTTGGTTTACTCCCTTATCCTGAAGAGATTTGTAGGAATTGGATGCCTTAACAGAACCTGGAGGTCTTACACCGATCAAATGCAAGAAGGAATTGGGTACCTTGTTGGTTTACTCCCTTATCCTAAAGAAAATTGTAGGAATCGGATGCCTCAACAGAACCTGAAGGCCTTACACCTATCCAGTGCGAGGAGTAGGATGAAAGAATATCCTGAGTGCCGAGATTGCTGAGAATTGCATAAGGAATTTTACTGAGATTCAATTTATGCAGAGATCATGAAAATTTTCCGAAGTGCGGAGAGCATCTTTATAAGTTCGTACATTGGTGAATTTTATTTAAATGTTTGTGCAGAGATTCACAAAAATTTATGAGGTGCAAAATTTTGTTTCAATGTTGACTTTTATTTTATTTGATGCTGAATTTTATTTTGTTGCATTTGTTTTAGGATTTGGACCCAGTTTTAGACAAATCTGACATCTGTGCTTCTAAGAACGAGTCTGTCTCTAAAACATTACAAGGCAGAGGATCGTCCACTGACTAAGGACAAATGTTAGAGCATAACCCACTCTTTAAGGTGCTATCAAAATTATATTATTTCAAGTACCTATAAAGATGCATTATCTCTTAAGACACCACAGCTGAAGTGGCTGCAACTTGATAATTTTGTTCATAGCAGTTTGTCGTTTCTTATCACTGATTCTGTAAAATTTGTTCAAGTTGTCTTTGAGAAATCGTTCTGACGTTCTTTGAATTGCCGTTGTAGTTGTATTTATTAGGCGCTGAAGGATATGACTTCAAGGCTGAATTTTCATTAAGTGCTAATATCATCGTCGCTTCTTTAATTCATTCTTCCTGGACCTAAGCAGATTTCAAAATTTTTGTCCTGCGATCAAAATATTTTTCGTTTTCCAGAGATATTCCTGAGTCAATTAATAACCAACCAAAAGACTCAAGGTCAGAACTTTTTATTGAGTAAAACATCAGAAGAATTTTCTTAAGAGAGCATTTTAAGTCTCATTAATTAGGAGAAACTCAGACACCAATTTTTTATTATACATCCACCTCAAGCTTCTTCTCAGGGAGATTTTTCTTTTTGCTTTGATTTCTGGATCAAACTTTTCACGCAATCTTTTTTTTTTCATGTTTTGTTGAGAATTACTATATCTAGTAGAGCATGATTTAAAGATTTTGAATGTCTGAATTCAGACACCAATTTTTTGATTCTATGCTCACCTCAAGCTTCTTCTCAAGGGTCTCACAAATATTTTTTTTTTTTACTCCGTTTATTTTCTGAGAATTACTATATCTGGTGGAACATATTTCTCTTAACGCTTTTGAATGTCCAAACTCTCCTGACTAATAATCCTCAAATATTTCTTAAGATGAATTCTGAGATATTTTAACTCGTTAGAAAGTTAGGACTCAGTCACATGGCAAGAAATTAAAAGACTCGTGATATCCCGAGTCAATTACTCGTATTTCAACCACACTATCTTAATCTGAAATCAACTTAGGACCAGTCTGAATTCTTTAAAGTAAAGGACTCAGTTATTAGGGCATTAATTTGATTCTCTCCCGAAATCATAATCGTATTAAAACATTCAATTTCTCTTTTGATGTGATGAACTTTCCAAATATTGAACAATTCTAGACAACAACAAGCTCTTTCCTTCATTTCATTCATTACAGTCGGAGGGATGGGACAGACTAACACTGATCCTGCTAATATGCCCTCAAAACAACAATAGTACCCAAGAGGCGTTTCATTCATTGTCACTTGTGTAAGGGTCAGTTGGGTCAAACAGATCGACCGAAGTTATATTAACTCGTTAGAAAGTTAGGACTCAGTCACATGGCAAGAAATTAAAAGACTCGTGATATCCCGAGTCAATTACTCGTATTTCAACCACACTATCTTAATCTGAAATCAACTTAGGACCCAGTCTGAATTCCTTAAAGTAAAGAACTCAGTTATTAGGACATTAATTTCATTCTCTCCCGAAATCATAATCGTATTAAAACATTCAATTTCTCTTTTGATGTGATGAACTTTCCAAATATTGAACAATTCTAGACAACAACAAGCTCTTTCAAGCTCTTTCCTTCCTGCTCTTTCCTTCATTTCATTCATTACAGTCGGAGGGATGGGACAGACTAACACTGATCCTGCTAATATGCCCTTGAAACAACAATAGTACCCAAGAGGCGTTTCATTCGTTGTCACTTGTGTAAGGGTTAGTTGGGTAAAACAGATCGACCGAAGTTATACTGATAGAACCTATTTCAGGTTTCGGGATCGTTACGTCCCCGTTCTTGAAATTCCCCTCAAGCAAGTCCTTAAAACTGCATTAATCCTCTATGGTGTGTCCAATGAATTTGAGGTAGGGGACATATCTCAAATGTCATTTCTTATTGACCTCGTCTGATTTCTTTGGCTTTGGCAATCTGAACTCGGGCTTCTTAATCAAATCCTAAAACATCTTTGTTACTGCCTCATCCTTGAAGAGATATACCTTGTTTAACAGTTCGGTCATAGACCGACCCTACCTTCCATCCATCCGATGCTGCTTTTGCTGGGATGAATATCAATTGTGTTGTTGATTGTACCGCAGTTGATGTTAGTAGATCTGTCACGGCGGCTCAGCTTGGATCTGCATCGACTGGCTTACCCCTGTCAACTGCTGTCAGTGTCTCTGATCTCCTTTCAGATGTCTTTGTTGGCTTCGGTTCGTCCGCCCCTTTCGATACTTCAAGGCTTCGGTTCGTCCGCCCCTTTCGATAATTCAAGTTAGTTGGCCTCTCTTTGCAGGTTTGTAGCTTCGCTAAGTAGCTTCTCAAAAGTTTTGATCGTAAGTCCCTTGAGTAAGAAACCTACTGAACTATGGATGTTTTGTAGTAGAATTTCGATTCCATGTTGCTCTTGAAGTTTTGGTTCGCACTTCATGCTGTGTGGTTCGCAGTTCATGCTGAGGTTTTTTCACCGCAGGATATAATCTACTAACGTTTCAATCAGTTTCTGTTGCTCGACCACGAGATCACTAACGGTGACATGGTACTGAGCTCCGATAAACCGTGGAAAAAAAAAGTTTACCATTTATGCAAGTGTCTTTACCGAGTTGTTGTGTAATTCTATAAACCAGTCAAAAGTGATTCCTGAAAGACTGCTCACGAACTGATGGAATAATAACGTATAACGTATCACTACCCCTGTGTTGCAGCAACTTGCTCGAAAGCGTGCA
>NW_018229125.1:0-392 GCF_001263595.1 Phalaenopsis equestris
CTCATGGATGTATCAGTTATGCGAATAACATGATGAATTTTTCATCTTTTGAGATATACATAATATATTGTAAGAAATGACTGTATGAATCAGTAATAAAATTTTACAATAATAAAATTAAATTTACCAAATAAGTTTTCTTAATTTTGAGAATTCTTTGCTTGTATAGCGTGACATCCTTCGGTCTACATTCTCACAGAATCACACATTTTATACAATGTTGTCTTCTGTAATATCCCTATGGAGTCATAAACTTTATATGATACTTGCAAATGAATCTTGCAAATTATTTTCAAAATAACATAAATTTTTACACCTTACGCTTTCTGAAACACATGATATTTTAAATCAATCTGATAATTCTGATTTACTACTAAAAAAATTGATTTGAT
>NW_018229125.1:495-754 GCF_001263595.1 Phalaenopsis equestris
TGTTCTGATTCATAAATTTTCAATTGATCCAATAATTTCAATTTTCATATTGAATCAGTTCGATATTTCTGATTCACAACTTTTCAAAAATTGATCTGATAATTTCAATTTTTACATTGAATCAGTTCAATACTTCTGATTCATAATTGTTCTGATAATTTCAAATTTTCATACTGAATCAGTTCAATACTTCTGATTCATAACTTTTCGAAAAAAAAATTGATCTGATAATTCAATTTTTATACGGAATCAGTTCAAT
>NW_018229126.1:0-260 GCF_001263595.1 Phalaenopsis equestris
CAAAGTGAAGTGAACTGCTCGTCGGCTTGGGTTGGCTAGACAGAGCGAAGTGAAGTGCTAGCCGGGCTGGGGAGGCCGGACGAAGTGAAGTGAAATGTTCGTCGAGCCGGGACGGCCCGTCAGAGCGGAGTGAATTGCTCGCAGGGTCGGGGTGGCTACAAAGTGAAGTGAAATGCTCGTCGGGCCAGGGCGACTGATTGGAGTGAAGTGAAGTGCTTATCAGGCCAGGCGGCTAGACGGAGCGAAGTGAAATGCTCGTC
>NW_018229127.1:0-659 GCF_001263595.1 Phalaenopsis equestris
GCTGACCATGACCGACCGCTTTACATCTCTGTTAAAATCGATATATTTGTGTTGTCCAGAGTTTTAGTAGATCTTGGAGCATCCTTAAACTTGATGAGTTTACGAACATTAGTCTATTTGGACATCAAGGCTCAGGAGCTTACAACTGATAAATGATGCTAAGAGGATTCAAACAAAAGGGAGAGAGAGCCCTTGGATCCATTACATTGCTTATGAAGGTTGGAGAACTACCAACAACCGCCAAGTTTCATATCATCGATACCGAGACTTCTTTCAATGCTCTACTGGGTCAACCGTGGATTCACGAACACAACATGTTTCCATCTTCTCTACACCAGTGGATTAAGTAATACAAAGAAGGACAAGAGCATTGCATCAAGGGAGATCTACAACCATTTTTAGTTCATGAAGTGGGCATTCATGAAGATGCAGCCTACTACGCGCCTCCAAAGACAATTGTCTTCTCTCGTAGAATTGGCACAAATAAAAGTGAAGATTCAAAAAAATCACAAAGAGGAGGCCATTCAACTCCACTTCAGTGATCTTCCACCACTCTTTTTCAACAAATTGGCGGAGATTATTTTAGTTTGCGCACCCGAGGTTGAGGCCGAAGACGTGAACGCAGAAGAATCAACTTAATCGTTGAACGGACTAGGCCA
>NW_018229128.1:0-428 GCF_001263595.1 Phalaenopsis equestris
TATAATGAATCAAATAATATAATAGTATTTCAAATACATTATAATCATAGTACTCAGCAAACCTTTTATATTGTAATTTATTTTTAGCAAACCAAATGGCCTCTTAAAGACTTAAACAACAATAACATCACTATAAATCCATAATTACAAACGCTCCACTAAAAGTGCATTTCAACTCGAGGAAGCACTCTATATGTGTTCCCAAATAAAATAAAAAATTAATTAAGTAAAAATGGGAAGTGCTTACATGAGAATAAGCTTCACATCTTCCAATCATGATTTCGTTAGACTTTTGTATCAATAATTTCATTAAAAATGAACATAAAATTCAAAAGTATCACTTTTAGGATAAATAGAATTATCATTTTGCTTTTGGATAGATTCATTATTATGTTAGTTAAAAATTCTGCTATTTTGATGGCTCAAAC
>NW_018229129.1:0-741 GCF_001263595.1 Phalaenopsis equestris
GTCGTAGAATGGGAGCGCGCCGCGTGGAGTTCCAACTACCTAAGATCTAAATGGTGTCACGCTGTTTAAATAAATAAATAGGGATTTTTCATATTTATTTAAATACCCCGAACTTTAAAAATTCAAATCTTGGTGTAGAAAAAACACAAAAATAATATAAAAATACCACGGCTTGAAATTTTAACATGTTATATCCTCTGTCAATGGGAAACAACCTCTGATTTTTCCAAAGTCATAGGAATTCTCTAGATATAGATCTATATTTTTTAAGTTTATGCACATTATTTGCTTAAATTAATCTTGACAATTAGCATGTTGATTAGAAAATTCAAAGAAAATTTTGGAAGGTTTATGATGAGTAGGGAACCTTTAGGAAAATTTTTCATGGGTCAGGTCATTTAAAATGCACCTAATTTTCATAAACACTAAATCACTAAGATAATTATTTTGGAAAATATAAATATCAAAATGACTTGATTTTTTATCTCAACTGCTTTCTAAGATCCAGAGAACTCCCCATAAAGATTTCAAAGCATTTTGAGTACATTTGATGGTCTAAATTGATTTTTCAAGTTAAATATCTTTTTTGGCACTAAAATGATTTTTAATGAACAAAATATAATTCAAAAATTTATAAAACTAATTTTTTTAGTTCTATTTGATCATGGGTGTTTTATAAAAATAAAACGATATTTAAAATAAAAATTTAATTTTTTGTTTATTTTAAATATTTAAAATAAT
>NW_018229130.1:0-613 GCF_001263595.1 Phalaenopsis equestris
GTACATTGATTTTAAAGGGTAGAACCTAACCAGAGAAGTTTTATGTTGTACCCTACCCTAGGGGTTTTGTCTTACCGAACTTTAAGATATTTGATGGGACTGGAAATCCCAGACAACTTCTAGCGCATTTTCGAGCCAATTATGGCAATGCTGGAGGTAATGTAGCCTTGCTTTTTTGTCAGTTTGTCAAGAGCTTATCAGCGATAACATTTGATTGGTATGTCAAGTTTCCCAAATGATCAATAAAGACATTCTCCGAATTAGAACAATTATTTGTGAAGAGATTGGCTGGAGCGCAACATCACATTTCTATTAGAGATCTCATGATAAATTTTAAAAAGCCTAACGAGACCTTAGTGGATTATATCTTGAGATGGAGAAACCTTAGCCTGAAATGTGAACCTTAGCTACAAGAACAGCTACAAGAACATCATGCAATCGAGATTCTACTCAAAAGCATCCAAGGGCCAATAACTTTCATGCTTAAGGGACTCACCATTAAGTTTTTTGAGAAGCTACTCAGCAAAGCTAGCAATCTGCAAGAAGAAGTCAAGCATATGAATTCTTATGAGAAGTTCGAGAAATACATGACAACCCGGATGCTCGATAAGAA
>NW_018229131.1:0-853 GCF_001263595.1 Phalaenopsis equestris
ACACTTTTTATAAATACATTTTTCAAATCACACTTCAACATCTATAAAACAAACTAAATTATAATTCAATGTCGAAATCAAGCCACAATACTAGAACGCTGACACAAAACTATGCACACAATCAAAGTCAATAGAGTTCTAAAGCAAAGTAAAGTAAAGTAAATCAAATCCACACAATCACATTAAATACATAATTACTTGAAAGTATTAGAGAGTCCAACTTCTTTACTTATTATGCTTCATCTTCAAAAACTTCTCCTCCTCTAATATCTCCCATAGACTGGTAATGGACGTACAAATTATAGAAGGGTCATTACGAGAATTGATCAGACAAATTTTCATCGACCCATCTATTTTTCTTAAACATCTGCACCAATTCTGCATCAATTGTTCCAGTATGATCAAAGTTGTCCTTCATCCTCCAATCTAGGTGATCAAAGAGGTAGTTGAGATTTTCTATTGCATTCGTAATACTCTGAAGTTCTCTTTCTAGTTTCTTCATTTTCTTCTCCAAAGCTATAACTGTTTATGGCATTAATGGTGTTTAAACATGTGATGAATGATCCAAAATAATATATAATGCTTCATTCCCATTCCGAATATAATTTTCATCAATAAGAATCATGGGCTCCCAGAGTAATAAAACTTTCTCCCAAATTTCATATGGAACTTGAGATTGACTACAAAGTAAGAAAATTGTAGAAGGATGCCCAAGTCCATATATTGGCCCATTCATAATAATACACATAATAGATTTGAAAATAATCGATCCCACATCAATGGGCATTTCCATTTGAATGCAATATTTTAAAATGACAATTTCTCTTGTAACTCTACTAATCTTCATGGTAGG
>NW_018229131.1:1111-5288 GCF_001263595.1 Phalaenopsis equestris
AAAGTAATGTGCGATGTTTGTAAATTGACTACTCAAACGAATGCTAATAAAAATGTCGATGTAAGATTACAAAAATTAAACTAAACTAAGTACTAAACTTTCAAAAGTAAAATGTGAAAATTAAACAAAGTTTTTGTTGTGATGAAAAGTTCAAATTTAAGAAATCATCCTTCCCCTTTACAATGAGTAGTGAAGAAATTGAAATCATTTGAAAATATACATAAAAACTGTTTTATGCCAAATAGGAGCAATCATATCCTTTACCCTCTATCGAGAGCTATAAAGAACACTGACTTTTCCAAAGTTTGGCCCCTAATCGTGTAATTTTTGTGCATTGAAAGTGGCAAAATTTTTACGATTTAAAATTCCAAATCTAATAGAGTTTCTAGAGTGGGAAGCCAACAGAATTGAAAAGTGGTGACTATTCCCTCGTTTTTTCCTCTAAAATTTGGTTGGAGTCAACTTTTAGGAGTTATATGGAGAAGAAACCACCCAAAATCTCCAAAAACCTCCATTTGACACGTTCTAAACATTTTCAGACACGTGGCGCATCATGCGCCAGCTCTCTGGAAAGTGGCGCATCATGTTCCAATTCCACAATTTTTGCCTTTTCGATTTTGATCCAATAAATTCTCAATTTTTTCATAAAATTAGGCAAATAAAGATGTTTCTAAATATTTTATCAAATACATAAACTACTTAAAGACATAAACATAAATATATGTAAAATATCTCAAACAAAAGAAACCCAAAAACAAACTAAACAACGTTACAAATGGGGTGCCTCCCACAAGGTTTAATGTCGTCAGCCCGACATTCCCAATCTTATTCTAGGTGATCTAATTGTATTTTCTCTTTAAAGCTAGCCTTTTACCATCAAAATATGATTTTAATTTGTGCCCATTTACCTTAAATATTCTTTCAGTCTTTGGGTCTTCAATATTAACTGCCCTAAAGAGATAAACTTTTATAACTCTGAATGGCCCTTTCCACCGATACTTCCATTTTTCAGGAAATAATTATAATCTTGTATTGCATAATAAAACTTCCTATCCAGGCTCAAATTCTCTTTTTATTACCTTTCGATCAAGCCATTCTTTTAGTTTTTCTTCATAAATCCTCGTATTATCGTAAGATTCATTCCTATTTTCCTCAAGCTCATTTAATTGCAAAATATTTTCTCACCAACTTCTTTCAAATTGAAATTAAATTCTGTATAGCACAATGCGCTCTATGCTCAAATTTAATTAACAAGTGGCAAGTCTTCCGAAAAATTAATCTATAAAGGGACATTCCTATAATTGTACTTTTGGTTATCCTATATGCCCATAATGAAGTATCTAATCTAGTAGACTAATCTATTTTACTACGATTAACACTCTTTTCCAAAATTCTATTAATTTCATGATTAGATACTTCTGCTAAACCACTATTCTGGATATGATAAGTACTTGCAATTTTATGCATTATATTATATTTTTCCACAAATCTTAAAACTATTGCATTTCTAAAATGAGATCCTCCATCGGTAATGATTACTTTCTGCATTCCATATCTTGTAAAAATATTTTTCAACAAAAATTTAGAAACACTCCGAGCATCATGTCTGGGTACAGTAATAGCATCAATCCATTTAAACATATAATCAATAGCAAGTAATATATATAAATTTCCAAATGAAGACATAATTGGTGCCATAAAATCTAATCCAAACACATCAAAAATTTCAACTTCTAATGTGTAGTATAGAGGCATTTCATTTCTTCTAGAAATATTTCCTACTTGTTGACATCTATCACACATTCGAATATATTCATTAACATCTTTAAAAATAGTAAGCCAATAAAATCCAGCTTCTAAAATCCTATAGGCAGTTCAGTTTGTTCCAAAATGTCCTCCAAATTCAGAATCATAGCATCTTTCAATTATCTGTTGAGTTTCATCATAAGGCATGCATCTTCTAATAATTAGATCTTTAAATTATTTATATAAATATGGGTCATCCCAAAAATAGTCTTTCGAAGGATATATAAATTTCCTTAATTGTGGATTTTTCATATCATGTTGTAAATAATCACTTACAATATAATTCACTATATCAGCATACCATGGTACATTCATTTCATCAATACTATATAACTGTTCATCAGGGAAATTTTCTAAAATTTTATTTACAAAATTAGTTAATATTTCTATTTCTATCCAAGACAAATGGTCAGCTATTTGATTACCGTTTCCCTATATATCAATCACCTTAAAATCAAACGCTTGCAATAGAAGTATCCATCTAATTAATCTTGCTTTAGCATCCTTCTTTTGCATTAAGTATTTAATAACTGAATGATTTGTATGCACTATAGATTTAGTTCAAATTAAATAAGGTCTAAATTTGTCAAAAGCATAAACAATAGCTAATAACTCTCTTTCAGTAGTAGTATAATTAGTTTGAGCATCATTTAGAGTCTTACTAGCATAATATATAACTTTAAAAACTTTATCGGGCCTTTGTCCTAATACAACCCCAATAGCATAATCACTAGCATCGAACATTATTTCAAATGGTTTTCCCTAGTTAGGTGGTACTATTACTGGTGCAAGGACTAATTTTTTCTTTAATAATTTAAATGCTTTTATGCATTCATCATCAAAATCAAATTTCTTATCTTTTTCTAAAAGTTGGCATAGATCTACCTCCATGGCTTTTTCAGAAATTTTATACCCATGCACAATAGTTCCTAAAACCAAAAATTAACATTTTTCCCAATTTAATACTAGGTTGTCTTTTTCACATACTTCCAAACTTTTTCTAAATTATTAAGACTTAACTCAAACGAAGTCCCAAATACAAAAAAAATCATAAATAAATACTTCCATTCCATGTTCTATAAAATTGCTAAAAATTGACATCATGCATCTTTGAAATGTTGCAGGTGCATTGCATAGTCCAAAAGGCATTCTACGAAATGCAAATGTTCTATATGGGCTTGTAAATATTGTTTTCTCTTGATCCTCTAGAGCAAGTAGAATTTGATGATAAATAGTATATCCATCTAAAAAGCAATAATATTTATTCCCAGCCAATCTATCCAACATTTGGTCTTGAAAGGGTAAAGAAAAGTGATCTTTTCTTGTGGCCAAATTTAATTTTCTATAGTTAACACAAATTCACCAACCAGTGACTTGTCTTATTGATATTAATTCATTTTACTTGTTTTCTTCAACAGTCATTCCTCCTTTCTTTGGAACACAGTGAATTGGGCTTACCCAAACACTATCTGAAATAGGAAATATAGTTCGAACATCTAACCATTATAAAATCTCTTTTTTAACAACTTCTTTCATCTTTAGGTTTAATCTTCTCTGAGGATCATCTTTAGGTTCATATTGTTCATCTAATAAAATTTAGTGCATACAAATTGAAGGACTAATTCCTTGAATATCTGCTAAAGACCATTCAAAAGCCTTTTTATACTTATTCAACATTTTTATCAACTTTTCTTCTTGAATTTCAATTAACTCAGAAGATATAATAACAGGCAATGTAGATGACTCTCTTAAAAATACATACGTTAAATGGGCAGGTAATATCTTTAATTCAAGTTCAGGTGGTTTAATACTTGAAGGAATAAGATTTTTGCTATCATTTTCCAACAAGTTGAACGTTTCAAATTTTCCCTGAATATAATCCAAATCTTCTCCTTTTATTTCATCTTCATTCTTAAAAATTTCTCCTTGCTTTAATTTACCTTCACACTATTTCTTAAATTGTTCATTACTCAAATAATCAACTACTTCCATCTTGAGACATTCATTATCTTTTTTTATTACAGGATATTTCATAGCTTTTTCTATATTAAATTTTAGTTCTTGATCATTAACTCTAATTATTAATTCTCCTTTGCACATCTATTACAGCTCTTCCTGTTAAATGGTCTCCCTAAGATAGTAGGAATCTTTTTATCTTCCTCCATATCCAATACTATAAAGTCTACAAGGAAAAAAAATTTATCCACTTTTACTATGACATCCTATATAACTCCTTTTGGATAAGTTATTGATCGACCAGCGAACTGAAGAGTTACAGTAGTAGGGGAAATTTCTCTCAAATCTAAACGTTTAAATCAATAAAGGCATAAGAATGGTACTCGCACCTAAATCACATAAAGCTTTTCCATAA
>NW_018229132.1:0-997 GCF_001263595.1 Phalaenopsis equestris
GTAAATATAAATGTATGGTGCAACAATTAAGGAAAGCCTGTTGATCAAGATTCAACTGAATCCTTTTATGTATAAGAAATTAAATGTTCAAATATGATGGAAGGTGAGAGAGAGAAAGAGATAAAGAGAGAATAGGATCTCAACTTGGATCTCCTTATTATTGCCATTTTGTTTGGCTTATTATATGTATATGAATTAACTATACTTAGTGGGTTGCACATCCCCTAGATATCATCAATATCAGTCAAAGTATAAATCATAATATGAGCTTCTTTCTATTATATTACCTTATTCTATCACTTGAGATGTGACATCATCATTGTGCCATCCTAAGCAGTATTCAAGTCAAACATAGATGACACAAATCAAATTGGTGAATATAACATGATTTTGTTTTGAAAGCATGGAAAGCATATACCAGTAGGTGAGTTTTTTGCCATCATGCTTATGATAAATTTGGATATCCCTCTTTCATTCGGCCTATAGTGAAGATTAGATCGATTTGATCTGAGTTAATCTAAAGATCTAGACCTTACAAAGAGGGTGGTATTGAAATCAAATAGAGCACAGTCTTCAGAGCCTTTTCAACACTTCATTTGACAATTATCATGGCCCTAAGACAATGAGATCAAGCCTAAGTGATTTCAAAGTTTAGGGTATCACAAATATTAATCTCAGGTTTGCTTGAGATTGAAGAATAATCAATGATAAACGTGACTCATTGCACGTGTAATTCATCTCCTCTCTGCGGAAAAAAAATATTACGTTTGGAGTCTGGATGCAAGCCGTGGGTCTAGAGAATGGTTGCGATCCATTTGATTGCAGCCATTATCCAAACGCAGCTTTCGTCCAAACTCCGGACGAAATTTTTTTTTCTCTCAATGCGCCTTAGTCACAATTCATAGTACAGTTCTGATTCAAATATTAGCATAGTAACCAAGAGCATGCCCTATAATTAAAATGATACATATTTTCATAAATATATATATATATATAT
>NW_018229132.1:2570-15114 GCF_001263595.1 Phalaenopsis equestris
TATAATATTTCTAAATATATTATATATGTATATTAATTACAATGAATGCCATTCCTTGCTTTTTACGCTTAGACATTCAAATTATTATTTTGACTTTTCTTCACGCGATGAAGCATGCCTTAAAAAACTAAATAGTTCTTGTTAGTAAATTCGTAAATTAAAGTAATATAACAAAAGAATATATGAATTATTCAAAAATATTTAATTTGACACTAACAAAATCCTTATATTATAAATTTCACCCTTCAACCATCCTATTTACAAATTTTAGACTCTGTTGACAACATGATCACATGAGACGATGTTTTCGGTGTAAAATTTGTAATATAATAAGTTTTCAGTGTCATGTATGTAAATCCTCATTTAATTATTATTTTTCTAATTAAAAAAATATTTTAAAATTCAATAAGTTTTAAAAATATAATATGCTTAATATTTTTATTACTTTGTCGGTAAATATTTGTCAAAATTAAGGGTCTCGTTTATATTTCGAGCTCAAAAAGTGTGTTCGTGTTCGGCTAGTTTTCTTAATGAGCCGAAATGAGCCGTTCACGAACGAAGAGTCATTTTGACAACCCTAATCATGTATTTATTCATGTTGTTTATATTCGACTTATTAATTTAATAAAATTTAGCAAAAGAGCCGAAAGAGCTGTTCGTGAACTTATTATTATTATTTATTTTTACGCCAATGTGAACGTTGACGACCCGCAGGGCTATGGGAACATATAGATAGGTGCAGAGAAAGCCACCCGCTTCCCATTCTCCTGAATAAGTATTTATTCGTGTTGTTCATATTCGACTGGTTAATTTAATAAAATTTAGCAAAAGAGCCGAGAGAGCTGTTCGTGAACTTATTATTATTATTTATTTTTACGCCAATGTGAACGTTGACGACCCGCAGGGCTATGGGAACATATAGATAGGTGCAGAGAAAGCCACCCGCTTCACATTCTCCTACGAGGGAAAGCGAAAGGCCCTGTGGCCTTCCCTGTAGCCATCTCTGTGGCTGTTGTTGATGCCCCCTCTCATGCGATCTGCTGAAATAAAAGTAAGAAAATTAATGGCCTGACAGTCTTTTTCTTTTCTTTTTATTTTTTTAATTTTTTTTTTTTTAAGTATTGAGGGCTTATTTCAAAATATATTTCATAAAATGCAAGTATTAAAATAATGTATTACAATAATGCACTGTAAGGGCAGAAAAAAAAAGCAAAAGTTTCGATTTTTGTAAATGTTACAATGATTCCAAGTCACGAATGACCAAAATCAAATCCACTAGATCAGAAATGAGTCAAAAAAACATCCAAGCTAATCGTCATGAAAAAGCCAACCAAAGGGAGGAATTGACTTCTTGGTATCTCAAATCATATCGAGGGTGTCTAGAAGCTGCTCCATCTATTATAAAGGGTCGACAATTATACTAACTCAGATGTTTGAGCCTATTCTGCCGAGCAGAAGCCAATCGTGTTATATTTATGATTTTTTTTTATTAACAGGGTAATCTTTGCTTTGTGGCTTTATTAACCTGTAAGACATAATCCTCCTCTATAAAAGTAATTTAAGGTTCACGAGAAAGTTGTAAGTTGTAGTAATTCCTAGTTTTTTTTTTTCTCATTTGGTGCCAGTGAAATCTATCTGTTTGTGGACACAGACAGACCGACTTAACGTTTTTTCTTTCTCCCCATTTCTCCCCATTTGGTGCTACTGAAATCTCCTTTTTCGTTGACATAGTTAAACCAACAATTAATGTGTTTGATTGTTGTTGTGTTCTTTGTGGCTTTATTAACTTGTAAGATATAATCCTCCTCTACAAAAGTAATTTAAGGTTCATGAGAAAGTTGTAAGTTGTAGCAGTTCCTAGTTTTGTTTTTTTTCCCCATTTGGTGCCAGTGAAATCCATCTGTTTTTCTCCCCATTTCTCCCCATTTGGTGCTACTGAAATCTCCTTTTTCGTTGACATAGTCAAACCAACAATTAATGTGTTTGATTGTTGTTGTGTTCTTTGTGGCTTTATTAACTTGTAAGATATAATCCTCCTCTACAAAAGTAATTTAAGGTTCATGAGAAAGTTGTAAGTTGTAGTAATTCCTAGTTTTTTTTTCTCTCATTTGGTGCCCGTGAAATCTCTCTGTTTGTGGACACAGACAAACCAACTTAATGTCAAACCACGTTAAGTTGTAACCCATAACATTTGTTCTTTCTCCCCATATCTCCCCCATTTGGTGCTACTGAAATCTCCCTTTTCGTAGATATGGTCAAACCAACAATTAATGTGTCTGATTGTTTTTTTGTGTGAATTTTTTCATTTTCACAGAGCTTCGTGTTTGTGATCGGGGTGTGTATTGCAGACGTTTTCTACAGCAGCAAATTTGGCGTGCTTTACCTAAAAATTCAGAGGTTCGGCCGCAGATCGGCGACACTCCTCATTTGGTGCCAGTGAAATCTATCTGTTTGTGGGCACAGACAAACTGACTTAACGTTTTTTCTTTCTCCCCATTTCTCCCCATTTGGTGCTACTGAAATCTCCTTTTTCGTTGACATAGTCAAACCAACAATTAATGTGTTTGATTGTTGTTGTGTTCTTTGTGGCTTTATTAACTTGTAAGATATAATCCTCCTCTACAAAAGTAATTTAAGGTTCATGAGAAAGTTGTAAGTTGTAGTAATTCCTAGTTTTTTTTTCTCTCATTTGGTGCCCGTGAAATCTCTCTGTTTGTGGACACAGACAAACCAACTTAATGTCAAACCACGTTAAGTTGTAACCCATAACATTTGTTCTTTCTCCCCATATCTCCCCCATTTGGTGCTACTGAAATCTCCCTTTTCGTAGATATGGTCAAACCAACAATTAATGTGTTTGATTGTTTTTTGTGTGAATTTTTTCATTTTCACAGAGCTTCTTGTTTGTGATCGGGGTGTGTATTGCAGACGTTTTCTACAGCAGCAAATTTGGCGTGCTTTACCTAAAAATTCAGAGGTTCGGCCGCAGATCGGCGACACGCCGGCTGCTTGGATGCTGAAATCCAGCGAGCGGTGGTCCGGTGGAGGCGCTGGCAGGCAAGGTTCGCTTGGTAGCTATCTGGAAAACGGAGATATCTGGATGGAAGAAAAGGAAATTTTTTAACAGGTAAAGAGGAGGATTTCATAAAACACAAAAGAAAATTTTCTTTTCTTCCTGAGAGAGAATATATATATATTTTTTCCATGTACTTTTTTTTCTAAAAAAAATTATTTTCTTTTCAGGCTTTCAAGATAAGAGAATGTAATATTATATATAATATTTTATTCTGATTGTGGAGAAATATTTTTTAAGAGAGTGACACCAATGAATGATAGCACAATGTCAGGTTCTTCAATATCTATTATGATAGTAGAAGTGTCAACTGATGAAGCTATTACACATGCCGTCAAAATCGATGTAATAAAATTTGACGACAAATATAACTTTAGCATGCGATGATGCGAGGAGGTCATAGATAGTGAGGAATTTTCTATGAGATGCCAGAAATAGATTGGTTGAAGATGAACCAAAGTGCTTGTTGCTTGATTCGAAATTGCTCGAAAACAAATATCTCATAAATAATATAGAGAATCATCTCTATATGAAGGGTCGACTATATAAATTTCAAATGTGATGGGGAGTACTATTGATGAACACTTGGATGAGGTGGTTGGAGATGAAGACAAGACACTCCTTTCGTTGAATTCACCCCCAAATGAGTAAGAAAACCTCACAATGACATTCATTCATAGGAATAAGGTCTTGAATTTTGGCGAAGTAACTACGACGCTGTAAAACCATAATTTTCGTCAAAGGAACAAGAAGTCCACAACGATAGTATAAGCTAAGTCATTTACACTCCAACATGACAGATTTGATAAGAAGAAAAAGAATATGGTAAAGAAATGTAGCAACAACAATACTTCTCAAAAGCAAAACAAATCTCGTGGGTGCAGTATTGGAAAAAAATTAACGTACTTTCTGTTTAAAAACTGGTTATTGGAAGAAAATTTATCTGAAGTTGCTCAAGAAAGAAAAGGAAGTTTCATTTGAGGCGAAAGCCAATAATATTGTAGAAAGATGTGAAGAGACATATTCAAATGTATTGTTATTTGTAGTTTCTCACAGTTTGTTTAGAGATGATTCATGTTATATTCTGGGCACATGTGTTATCTATTACATTTGTTTTCATCGAAGGTGGTTCTGTACGTACAAGGAGCTAGATAGCGATATAACGAAACCTCTCATACTGTTGATGTAGAGAGTATCTTTATCAGGATACATGATGGATCTGTAAGGGAGCTGATCGATGTCAAACATGTTTCGGATATCACTATGAACTTTTTGTCAGTTAAGGCTTGAGGGTCCAAGGTTAAAAAGATAGTTATTAAGACGAGTTATGAAGATATATTATTTTGCACTAATTTTTATTAAAAGAGCTCCTCATCACAATCCTTACTATCTTTAGGGTAGTACAATGACTGGAATGACTTATGTTGTTGATGAATCTTCTGATGCCACTGTGTTATGACAAATACGAATAACTCATACTAGAGATGCTTCACTTCAAGCTTTGATAACACAAGGATTGATCAAAGGAGCGAGCACCTGCAAGCTAGATTTCTGTGAACATTGTGCATTTGGAAAGAAATCATGAATATCTTTTGGTACTGCCATTAAAAATACAAAAAATATTTTAAAGTATGTTCACATAGATGTTTGAGGCAAAATAAAGACAACATCATTCAGCGGGTGGAGATACTATCTCTTTTATTGATGACTACTCTAGGTATGTTTGGATGACATCATGAAGTGCAAAAAATGGGTGCTGAAGATTTTCATAACTTGAAAGAAGTGTACCGAGACTCAGATTGGTAAAAATGTTAGGTGTACCAAACCAAACAACGGAGGTGAATACATTTCAGATTCGCTCTTGCAAGGTTGTCAGAGAGTTAGGATAGAGCACTACTTCACTATTCGAGAGACACCACAGAAGAACGAGATGAAAAAAAGGATAGATCAAACTTTAATGTAGAAAGTTCAATGTATGTTATCCAATGTTATGTTGGATATTGTTTATTGAGCCGAAGCCATAAACTATGTTTGTCACTTGGTGAACTGTTTGTCTTCTGTAGCTATTGAGAAGAAGACCCCAAAGAAGATGTGGTCAGGTCATCTTGTTATAGATTATGAGCGCATGAGAGTGTTTGGGTGTCTAGCTTACTAACACGTGCATAATGATAAATTAGAATCATGAGCACAGAAGACAATCTTCATTGACTTCAAGCATGGAGTCAAGGGCTTTAAGATGTATAATCAGCCAAAAAGAAATATTGTCATTAACAAAAATGTAACATTTGACTAGACAAGCTTTTTTGAAAAAGCGAGACTGAAAGCAGAAGAAAAGTTCTACTGAGACTATAGATATGAAACATGTTCGAGTTTGATGCAAGTATATTTATTCCACAAAGTTTGTTCACCCTAACTCAGATACCTGATTCAGTTGCAGGTTACAAGATATTTGACAATGCTTAAGAGGAGGCTGAAGAAGTTTTTGAGAATGAGATTCATTTTCACGAATCTATTGTTATGAGTAGGACCAAGAGTCGGATTATCCCAAAACCACCTTGGTTAAATGATCATATTGCATTTGTACTTTCAACAATGGAGGCAAAAATTCCTTATCACTACAAAAAAATGATAGAGAGCTAAAATGTGGTCTTTGGAGAGCGGCAATAGATGAAGAGATTTAGTCTCTTAGAAAGAATGGTTATTCGAGGTTAGTGAAGCTTCCTCTAGGAAAGAAAATCATTGGGTGCAATTGGATGCATGTAAATACCATTATTTAATTTTCTATACGGGAATTTATGTGAAATGCATGCCCTAATTCTCTTCTATAAAAGAAACTTAGGGTTCATGAGAGAGTTGTGGTGAGAAGTGCTAAAGTTGCAACCCCAAGCCTTTTCGCTTTCTACCGATCCAGTGTTGGCAAACTCTCCCTCCTCGTGGACCTTTAGACTAAATTTTGTATTTTATTCTAGTTTTAGCTTTAGAAGCATATTTAATTAGTATAATATTAATATTTTTTTAATTTTTAAATGGGTTTAGAAATCCTCAAAATATCTAAAAAATAACTTTCAAAACAAATTTATTTTAAAAAAAGACATATTGAGCAGAAAAAAAAATTAAATAAAAACAAAAAAAAAACAAAAAAACAAAAGATTTAGGAGATTTGAAAATGGATTACGGTTTGGTCTTAAGGCCCATTAGCGCGTCACTAGTCCATTTGAAAATAGTACTATTAATTTCTTAAGCAGGCCCATGATGCTGATTTTCAAATCATAATGGATTCCCATGAAAAAAAATACTCCAATGGTCTGACCTTACTTACTTAGATCCAGCCCATCAGCTCCTTCATTTACAAAGACAATTCTTGGCTTTAAATCAATAATTTATGTTTAATCATATGAAAAATTATCTAAATTGTGATATATATAGCTATATGTATCTATGTGTGTGTTCTTTCTTGCTAGCTAGTTAGTATCTTAGGGGTCATTAGGAATCACTATTAATTTTTTTAATATATATTTTGAGTTAATACAAAACATATTATGTACGGTATAATTTGTTTAATTGTTTTTAAAAATACTCAAAATAATTGTTTGGTTGTTTAGAATGTCTTTAAAAACAAATCAATTTTTTATTTAAAACAAAAATAACAACATAAAAAATACACTAAATAAGCATGATTTTAAAATAAAATCTTGAGAAAATAAAAAATTAAATGATCTCAAATAAGCCCTTAAATAATGACTTCATCTGTCATAAGCATGAATGATCCTAAATAGGCACTTTTGACTACTAATTTTGATGATTGGTAATATTTTTTAATGGAACTTGTTAAAAACACGAATAATAGCAATTAAGACTCTATTTTGGCTATCGTGGAAGTGCGATTAGATCTGGACTATGTCTTTACGGTGTTTGAAAAAACCGTATTTTGCTTATATTCTCAAGAAGTTATGGGGAAAAAGTTGTGTTTTGCAATCTGATTTTGCTAAATGTGGTGGGTGCCAGCAAGCTGCAATCAAAATAATTGTTTATTGAATAACAACTTCTTTTGTAGTAGCTTCACAACTTCTTCTTCAAACAGTTTCAGCTACCGCAAACAAACCATAAAAGTGCTACTAATTTTGGCGACATTGGATTGCATCAAATTATAGGGTTTGAAAAAACTTGTGAAACATTTTTACATCTATTTTACTTCATCTTCATAATATCAATGACTCAACTAGTCTAGATGTGATTGTTCACATAATTTTAATGAATAATTAGTAGTAAAACGATGAGGGAGAATTCAAATCAGATGAGTTCTTATAGGAGTGTCAGAGAGTTTGGATAGAGCATCATTTCATTGTTTGAGAGACACAATAGCATAACGGGGTAGCAGAGAGGATAAACCAAACTTTAGTCTAAAGGTTGGTGTCTGTTTTTTCAATGGTGGGTTGGATTGAGTCTATTTGGTCGAGGCTATAGTCTATGCCTGTCACTTGATAAACAGTCTGTCTTCTGCAACAATTACAAAGAATACCTCAAAGGAGATGTGGTCAATGCATCATACTAGAGTTTATAAGCCTATGAGGACATTTGGGTATCCAAATTACTAGCACATGCATTATGATAAATTAAAATCACTAATAAAGAAGATGATCTTTATTGGTTGCAGCCTTGGAGTCAAGGCCTTCAAACTTTATGATCAGAAAGAAGAAGATTGTTATTGGCAGAGATGTTACATTTAACAAGACAAACATGTTGAAGCCTCAAAACTTGAAGCATGTGGATAGTTTTATTACGAGCATAGATATGTAATAGAAGTTAGAGTTTGCCGCAACTCCATTTGTTCCATAAAATTTGTCCACTAAACTACTCAGATACTTAATTCTGTTGTAGATTAGGAGGGCATTGAAGAAGTTGTTGAGGATGAGGTCACTGCTCAGAAATCTATTATTAAGAGCAAAATTAAATGCCAGAAAATCCTAAGACCAGCTTAGTTGAGGGATCACATTACATTTGCACATTTAGTCACAAATATTAAAATTCCTTGTCACTATAGGGAAGCGGTGAAGAACCCAGACGGTGACCATTGGAGAGAAGAAATGGATGAAGAGATGGACTTACTTTGAAAGAATGTTACTTGGAGTGTGGTAAAGCTTTCTTCGAGAAGAAAATCCATTGAATGTAAATGTGTGTATGCAAAGAAGGAAGGGTCTTATGGAGCTGACGTGTAGTAGAAGACCAAGTTAGTGATAAAAGGATTTACAAAATGGGACAGGATTGATTTTAATGAGGCGTTCTTCCCGGTGATCATGAATCACTTGATTCCTATTCTCTTAGCACTTGTAGCACAATACTTTGGAATTTGAGGGCAGACTGATGTTAAGACCATGCTCCCACATGATGAATTACAAGAGAAGATCATTATGTTGTAGACGCTTGATATGAAGCCTCAAAAGACTTAGTTTGTGGATTAGACAATTTTTTATGTAGATTCAAGCAGTCACTATGGTAGTGTTATAAGAAGTTTGATCATTTCATAATGGGACAGGAATACACGAGGAGCCAATATTATTATTATGCATATTTTTCAAAAGTTTTTCAATGGAAAGTTCATCTACTTGCTCCTATAGGTTAATGACATGTTGATTATATCTACCAGTTAAACTAAGATTTATAGTGTGAAAAAACAACTGTCCAAACATTTTGAGATGAAGGAGTCTAGTGAAGCTTGTAGAATTCTTGGTACAAAAATTATCAGAAACAAGGCAACTGAGAGAGTTTGGCTCTCACAAGGAGCTTATGTTTAGAAGATGCTAAAAAAGTTTAGGGTTGATGATTCAAGCAAGGTGCTGATTTTACCCATTGCATCTTGATTTTAAAAGAGTTCATATTAATGTCCTAAAGATAATTTTGAGAGGAAAGATATGTGATTGGTTTCTTATACAAGTGTAGTGGATGGTCTGATATATGTTATTGTTTGTACTATAACACACATTACATAAGCAGTTGGTGTTGTGAGCAGGTTCATGCATAATTCGGGAAGAAGTCATTGACAGAATATGAAGAGTATTCTAAGATATCTCAAGGGTACATTAATGTCAATTTGGTGTTTGAAAGACTATCATCTATTGTTGATTTGTAAGTAGGCTATACTAATTCAAACTATATATGTGCATGGATAAACTTAGGTCTATGACCGGCTTTTTATTCATAATGTTATGAGGCCTAGTCAATAAGAGATAAGTTCTTTAGTCTACTTTTTTTTTGTCTGCTAAGGAGATTGGGTACATAACAAACAGGAAGACGATGAAGGAAGCAATATGAATGTAGGGCATACTAAATTGTTTGCAAGTTAATTAGGAGTCTGTGACAGTTTTCTGAAATAGTTAGAGTGTGATATGCTTGGCCACAAATCTAGTTCATCATGTCGATACTAAGCACATTAACGTGAGATACCTTTTTGTTCAGTACTTGATTGATGACGACAATATGCTGCTGAAGAAGATATATGCAAAGTGTAATCTTTTAGACAAATTCACAAAGGTACTGCCAGTCTAGAAATTCACATACTGTAGTAATTTGGTGAACATACTAGCATATGCTTGATTTCCCATTCAAACATTTTGAAAAATTACGAGAGGCTTGATCGCTTCAGGAGGGGGGTATATAGGAAACCACCTTGGTGTAGTTGTTTTAGTATTTGAGCTCAATTTGGTCATCTCCCACTTATCTGAAGGCGAGAGATGAGGTGTATATAGTTATGAGAAGTATTAAATCTAATAATTGTATACTAGTAAGAATGAAATTATGTAACATAATTATACAAGATCTTTTCCATTTTAGTAAAATTGATATTAGATAACCTAATTAGATGAGTTCTAATTACATAATATTTTATATGTTAGAAATATTCCTAATTTGTGTGTCATAATCCTCTCAAATTTATAGAAGGGAATATGACTAATTTTTATGTGAAGTTGTAACCCCCTTTGAGCCATTTTTTCTCTTCCACATGTTGATGGTAGAATAACCCATTCTCATGGATGTAAGCAGATTTGTACCAAATACATAAATCACATCATATCTAATTGCTAGCTTGTTGTGATTTTTGTTTTCCACATTATTTTACACAACATTATTTGTTTCTAAAAAGTTCCAGATTTGTGAAAACTAAGGCCAAAAATAGACACAAATTTTAAACAAAAAATGAGGCCCATCGAAATACATAACTGTTTTGATGAACGGTGAATATCGAACACCGTATGCATTTCTGTATATAGTGTCTGTAGGGAATAATTTTTCCAAAAAAAAAACATGTAAAAACAATGAAAAGTTTATATATATATATATATATATATATAGGGTTAGTTTAGTGCCCGCCTCTGAACATAGAATTTTTTTAATCCATATAATAATGTTAATTATGAAGATTTACACACAAACCACTTCATTCTTATGTTTTTACATATGTAACACCTCAACTTCATTTTTTATATATTTGTCACCTTATCTATACAATATATATATCTATCTATATATAACTTCTAAAATGTTAAAATAGTGATATTTTTAATCTGATATGAAAAATTTGACTGATATAAATGTGAAAAATAAAATTTAAGTGTTAAATAGGTAAGTATATAAGAATTGGGTGATATATATGTAAATGACTACTTTATTTTAATGAGAAATTTATCCTATATATGAAAAAGTGGAAAAAATGTAATCCACATTTTCATGCATAAATAAGTTAGGCTACTTGTGTAAAAATCAAAATTTTAGGCGTGAGATAAGTAAATGTATAACAATTGGGTGCTCTATATGTAAATTTCCGTTATTTATTACATTGACATCTTAAAATACTCAAGCACCCACCTAAAATTATAGAAAAGGTAGATATACATACATACCACTTAACTCCTATGTATTTATATATCTAACCCTAAACTTACATTTTTAAATGAAAAGGTGATAATTTTATGTGACATGAAAGATTTGGGTGCTACAAAATCAAAAAGTCATGTTTAGGTGTTTGATACGTAAATACATAAGAATTGGTTGGTATATATGTAAATGCATGCATAGAAAATTATAATTTTTTTGAAGATGTGGGCAACTAATGACAACTTGCACGTGAAGCCAAGTTAATACTAACCCAATAGGAAGGTAAGCCTAATTTGTCGAATTTAGATTAGTTTAAATTTAAGTTTTGACTTAGAAATTTCAAAAAAAAATTATAGCCTTTTAAAATTATGTTAATAAATATATAAATATTATTGTTGTTATTATTTAAATGAAGCCTTTAACCTTTTAAGATAAAATAATAATAATAATGTGATATTTATGTACATTCCAATAAATTCTTATGTATTTACATATCTAACAACTAAATTGACCTGGTTCGAATCCCTAGTGGCACAATGTTGGCTGAAGTTTGGTGGTACTAGAATTATTTGCATTCTGGGTCGCTCCCAGACCTAGCAGGTGTTGAGCCCATAGGGTGGGTCGGGGCCTCACGCTATGGGTTCACGGTTTCATTGTATATATATACTACCGAGACTCTTTAGTCGACAGTGTTTGTAAGACCCCTGAGTTCACGGGTTGGATACTGGTTCACCGCACCTATGAATAAAAGTTGTATTTTATTTCTTAAAGTAAAAAAATTATGATAATTTTAATGTGATTTGTATAGACAATTTGAGTGAGAGATGTAAAAGACAAAATTTGGGCGTCATAGGAATTGAGGTATGGAAGTAAACGCCAGTTTGAGACCTCCATGGGGACGTGTGATCACATAAACGCGTGTCAAAAGTAGGATGAAATGGTTTACTATGAAATATGAGGACATAATTGTAATATATTTTATTGATGAAATGGCCAATTTATGAAATATGTGGACACAATTGTAATGTATTTTATTTATACAATCCATGTTTCCGAGTAATTATGACCAAAGTTGTTTTGAATGAGACAATCAAAACAAATCTTATCTTAAGAAAATTATAAATATATATTTTTTTAAGGACTTGTCCTATAATGAAGAGTTCATACAAAGCAAAAAAATAAAATAATTTTTTTTATCATTAAAAAAAATGCAAATTATAAATACAAAAGGTTATAGAATTATGTAAATGTGTAATGCAAAATGACTCATTAATTTGGGTTCACTTTTAAATTTTATTAAGAGTTTTTTTTGTTTTGTTTTGTTTTTGAGAGAAACAATATAACTCATTAATTTAGGTTTTTCGTGAGATAATATATATTATACGCTACTTGGTCGACAAGTATATTGTGCATCGACCGGTCATATATCATATAATAAGCATAAATTATAGAGGATAAATGCTCGGTTCAAATCTCCACCATACACCTATCATGAGTCTTTCATTGTAACTAGATACCTATCACTTCTTCAATATTTTCTTTCATTCCTCTAATGAAAGCAGTGGCAGACCCAGGTAAGGTCCAAGGGGGGCAGTTGCCCCC
>NW_018229132.1:15331-17754 GCF_001263595.1 Phalaenopsis equestris
CCCTCCACCCCCCCCCCCCCCCGAAATCCAGATTTTTACTTATATGATTGGGTAATTTGGTCATTTACCTCTCCTGAAATATCATTTTGCTCTTCATTGTCCTAGACTCTCCCACATTTTCTTCTATAAAAGTTAATTCATCAAAAATTTTGATGAATAATTTTATATTATTCATTAAAAAACTGACCAATTAATATAATCTTTTTTTTTTGTTTAATGATTGATAGCTTTAAAGGAGAAGCAAAGTTCTATTTAATTATTTTAAAAAGAGAGATATTACCTAAGAGCTTAGCAAATCATTAGCATACACGTGTATGTTTCAAAACAACATTAATAATTTTAGATGTTGCACATTATTTATATGTAGATGTAATTACACTTATTTTCTTATGCAAATTAAATTTGTCAAAGGATTTACAATTTTACCATAAATTGAATGGTGTGGCAGCATCCTCTTCAAAATTGACTCATTATTTCATGAGTCATTGGCGGCTTATTACTTTGAATGGAGAAGGAAGCTTCTATTTATATTTTCTAAATGTGAAATAATATAAAAAATTCATTAGTAGCACACCTTTATTCTTTGATAAAATTATTAATGATTTAAGGAAAAAGCTTTTTAATGCATATTTTAATGAATTATTGGGGGAACAAAATATGGGATTTTATGCCATTTAGTGTAATTATCTACTTTTTTTTTATGTTAACAAAAATGTAAATGCTAAATTACTCTAATTAAAAGGTAGTTCTATGAATTGAGGTTTAGTAAAATATTGTCTAATTGGTTCATAACTTAATTTGGATGAGGTGTCTTAGCGAGCTTCCAACCACTCCTAATGTGCCTAATAATTCGAGTATCGTCTCTTTAAGACCAATCGTACTAGAGTGGATTTAAACACCTGACTTGAGGGGTCTTACACCGAGGATGCCAACCAACAGGCTGAGGTACGGGACACAATCTTATTGAATCATAGAGGTATTTAAGTGGATTGATATGATTGTATCTTGATTTATGAATTTTGATATAAAATCTCAACCATCCAATCACCATAAAAATGTTTTGAGTATAATAAATCTTGTACGACATATATTTTGTATGATGTGTGATATCCCAATACTCAAAATAAGTTACATAAAATTAATTATTGAATCATCATAATTTAGAATCATAAAAAATTTTTTTAAAGACTTATAGTTTGTGCAACATATAACCACATAAATTTAGGTCCTTTTTTAAGCATAGTTGTCGTAAGGTAAAGCATAAATATTTTCTATTGAGTTGACTATAATCGATGGCAAAACCGACGGCTTAAATTTTTGCAGGTAAAAAAGTCTTATTTTCTAACAATTTTATGACGGCTCGTGTTGAGTTATTTTCGATAGTATATCAATAGAACATATAATCTCTTATGAATTATAAATTAATTTATGATAGTTTTTATTATAACTGACACATTAATTGCAACAAAAACTCTATAAATAAAGTCACATCCCTCTCATGACGAAGGGAGAGCTTGAGACTTGAGGAAGAGCTTAAAGCTTTGAGAAAAATCTGAAGTCTAGCATCACTCCTGCCGTCGTCGATCATCACCGACCGCCATCAAGCACTCATCAATAAGGATGCACCACAATCTCAAAATCAAAATATTTATCTCAAAATATTTAAGTCACATTTATACCTCACAACAAAACCAATAAATACCTAAATTATCCTTTTTATATTACACCTAACATATGCCTTCAAACTATTTTTAGACAGGCTTAACCTCGGCTCACTAGAGCACAAGGCGAACAACACAAACAAATAATATTATCATGCCATCATTTTTCCCTCGAAATGCTCATCATCTCCCTGCAATCCAAATGATGACAATTAAAAAAATTTCAAAAAATAATAATCAAATTCTTAATATATTTAAAAGCGAGTAAAAAATAAATTAATGATAATCAATAATAATTTATTAAAGATGGAACCTTCGTACCTATTGTATCAAGATTATTTTTATTTATTTCTTTTCATATTTAACCTCAAATCGAAAATTTAATATAGGTAGCCGTGTATTTTACCGGGGAGCGGACGTGAAGGGGTGACGAGTGTGCAATTTAGACCATAGTCCCCGCCCACCAAACTAGATGACTAAAAAAATTAGGTTTTTACGTACGTACCACCCAATTCCTATTTAATTACATATCTAACACCAAAATTTAATTTTTTTTCATTAAAAGCATCCAATCTTACATATCAGAGTAGAAAAATATTTCCTTTTTATGCATGATAACCTATATATATGTAAATATTTTGGAATTTAGTGGTATGTATGTAAAAATTTCATTTTTTTTTTTAATTTATGTGTTGAGGAGGACAAAATCTGTACGGGTTGGGGATTCGCCGACGCCGGCGGCTGCCGAGGGAGCAGCGCTAT
>NW_018229132.1:20569-22697 GCF_001263595.1 Phalaenopsis equestris
CTCCTAAGGATCATAAAAAACGGCTACTGGTTTGGGTTGTAATGCTGAGTTTTTCAAAAGTTGGTGGCTTTAGGCCTCCAACGGCTAAAAAATTGTAAATTTCTGTAGTTTTCGTTGATTTGATTGTAGTTATGATAGCTTCTAACCTGCAACTGTATGTAGTTGCCTCTACTGAATATACTGCTGCTCTATCTCAAGAAATATGGAGTCGGCTTCCCAATGTTCAGTGAATTTTTCTGTTTCTTAATCAAAGTATATATAAATCTGGCAGTTTAGGTGTTAGATCTGTAAATATATAAGAATGTTGTGGTATGTACGTAAATATCCTTTTTGTTTTTCTTAACAAGTTGATGTGGTTGTATATGATTTGTGCTTTTGAAAAAGTTGCAATAAATAATCAAATTCTAACATAATTGACTCTGAAGAACTACTCAACATAGAAGACTTTGAAAAATAGTATGAAATGTCTCTTTTATAAATTTATATTAAGGAAGACTTGCATACCTACCGCTCTACTCATATGTTCTTACATATCTAACAACCTAAACTTCAATCTTTACATACATACCCCTTTCTTATGCATGGAAAGGTGTATTTCACTCTGTAAGAGTTAAAATAATGATATTTTTTAATGTGATATGTAAATGCATGGGAATTGAAGGGTATTTATGTAAAGTCGTAGTCAAATACGTGTAACCATGGTTTATGAAGAATAAATAAAAAATGCAATAATAATTGTAGTTGGAGACTAAGTCAAGTTGGTCCGAGGAGCTCATCTAATTTCAAAGCTAAGTTGCTAGCACTGCACCGCAGTTGTCAGTTTGGGTAAATTGTGATTTGACAGCTTTCTAAAAAAACTGTCACTGACCTCTGTATTTTTTCATCACTCCTGGCTAGGTACGGCGACAACTTTCTAGCTGTGGTTTGATTTTTAGAAGTTTTTTTCTTTTTTGAAATAGCCACAACATATTTTTGAATATCAGATTATTATTATTCAGCAGCTTCACAATTAATTTTAATAAGCTGCAGCTGTACCGAACAAGCGCTTAGAGTGCTTTGGTGGGCTCTAGGTAGGCAAGCATTTTTTTTTCTTAGTAGTATTTGTTTAAATATTATATAAACCCCCCTAGTCTTTATAAAATAGCATTGAGAGTAGTGTAGGACTTAATTAATAGTATTTTATTAATATGCTAATTTGATGGAGAAAGTTATGGAGCACCAATATTGAAGAGGTTTATGACGAGGATTTATTTGATTTATTTATTATTTTTTTATTTGAAAGTTTAGGGTAATTTTATCATGTAGCTTGATATATAGTTTGGAATTAAAATAAAAAAAAAGTAAATTTATTTTTATTTATAAAATTACTAAAAAATAATTAGTTTTATTTTAATATCACCAAACAATTTGATTAATTTTAATCCTAAAGTTGGATCTCATAGCACAAAGATATTTGAACTAACAACTTCAAAAATTAATTTTAAGATCATCCTAATTTTATTTTTAGCAATTTAAATCTAAATGATCTTTTTTGAGAGATGAGTTCTACTAGTTCAAGAGTATTCAATTATGAGATCACTAAGATAGATAGATATTCAAATAATATTATATGATTAGAGAAAACTAACCCCCGGATCATTAGACATCCTAATTTAAGGATGAAAAGATTATAATGTCTCCTTCAAAATTTTAATAATATGATATGTTTTAAACATCAAGGATGCCCTAGAAGGCCTCAAAAGGATCTTAGATTCAAGCTTTATGAGATTCAGTGAGTTCCCAAAGCTCCATTGCTAGCACAAAAGGTCTGGTGTTGCTATTAACCATTTCTAGCACCAACCGTCGACCATCATCGTTAATAATGATAAAGCTCATTATTGCTACACTTTTCATGCATGTCCTTGCCTATATTGACATCCATCATCTTTAACAAATTCAACGCCTGCAATCGCTATTAGAGATGATGCTCACTATCAACACTAATCGTAATGCGTCGCGGCCTATCATCCATAAATGTATATATCTTTTGTAATGAAATTAAGTCGTTTGGTTGTCTTTTGTACCTTTCGGTTTTTAACTCTGCTGTACCTTTGTGAGGGTTTTGCACCGTAGTATATTTGTTGAGTGA
>NW_018229133.1:0-269 GCF_001263595.1 Phalaenopsis equestris
TAATTTTCCAGCAACAGTGTCCAAAAACTTGATCGTGACTTTATAGATGTGTCGATTTTGTCAACGCAAGTATACATATCGCTCAAGTAATATAGGGCTCTAATGGAGTCCTAAATATCGATCCCACAAGGAGTGTTTTAGAATCACAGACTAAGACTTTTAGAAAAGCAAGACTTTAATCACAATAACGAAGTTCAATTTGCTTATCTGTCACTAATAGACAATTGAAATAAATAGATAATTTTAATAACTAATAAATAACTAATGAT
>NW_018229133.1:868-10135 GCF_001263595.1 Phalaenopsis equestris
AACTCATGGGGAAAGCACAACAAAACTCGGAATTCATATATAAAATCAAAGCCATACAAACTATAATAAGTAAAAAACTTATCTCTAAATTTCTCCCCAAGAACACTCCTTGAAGTTCCTCTGAATCTCTTCCTTTCTTTACAGCACACAAAATTCCTCTTCAAAGTAGCAAGGAGGAAGAAATTTCTCACTTTCCCTCCACTCTTACAATCTCTCGTACAATTCCTCACAATTGTTACACTGTAATGAAAATTCTATACACTAATGGTAATCTCCAAGGCCTCTAACACACTTTAGACTCCTTAGACTTCTTCTATTTTTGGCCAAAATGTTCTTTTAAAGTTGTAGATGAGCTTTCCCAAGAGTTTTCTAAGCATCCCTTCAAAATTTGACCTTATCCAAAGCTTAAGTAGGCATAATCGTCGATCTCGCCATCGGCGGCCTCAAGGGTGCCGTCGGCGGGCTTCTAGATAATTTTTGTTTTGTAGTCTCGGGAAAATCTCGCCGTCGGCGGCGTCGAGGGTGCCGTCGGCGGCGTCGTGGGTGTCGTTGGTGGCCTTGTTCAAATCTTTACATTTTGGTCCTTTTTGCTCCGAATTCGCTCCTTTTTGCATCTTTTTGCTCTAATGACTCTAATTCTTTTTTCCTGCAACAAAACATCAAAAATATCTTTCTTTAAAGTGCAATATCATCAAAAACAGTATAAAATAGGTATGAAAATCTCAACATATTTTTCTTTGGTCACTCTCCAGTGTCGGCATGACTTAGCTCCAGTAGCCCGTTATTCAACTTTTCCTTGAAGGGTTTGTCATTTTCAACATGTTTGGTTCTATCGTATTGCACAAGGTTGTTGGCAATGCTGAGTGTTGACTTGTTGTCACACCATAGTTTCAATTGAGTTCCTTGATCCACCTTGAGCTCCTCCAACAGGGCTCTCTGCCACATCATCTCGACAACTCCTATGGCCATTGTTATATACTCTATCTCTGTTGTTGACCTTGCTATTATGGATTTTTTCTTGCTTTTCTAAGAGAACAAGTTTCTCTCTGCAAACATGCAGTATCCTGAGGTGGATCTTTTATCATCTGCACAACTCGCCCAATCAACATTACAATAATGCTCAATTTATATGTCCAGTCTTTTTGAAGATCAATCTCTTCCTTGGTACACTATTCAAGTACCTCAAAATTTGATACACTATGTTCATATGACACCTCCTTGGATCATGCATATAGTGACTCATGCCGCTCATTGTAAATGAGATATCGTGATGCTTGCCCCTTAGATAGACTAAACAACCAACCAATCTCTGGTTTCTCTCGATCAACTAACTATCATGCATCTGCACTCAGCTTGGCCTACTGATCAATTGGACAGAATACAGACTTGCATTCCAGCATGCATGCTTCTATGAGGAGAGCTAGTATGTACTTTCTCTTAGATAATAGCATCTCATCTGGTCCACGAGTCACCTCAATCCCAAGGAAATATCTAGCTATTCAAGGTCCTTCACAACAAATTTTTTTGCCTAATCTTATCTTTAATCGTGTGATTTTGTCTTATCATCACCAGTGCTAATCATGTCATCAACATAAATATCAACCAAAGTAACGTGACCATCATTTTGGTGAATGAATACCGTATGTTTGACATTGATCTGTTGATATCTCATGACCACTATAACTTTTCTAACCTTGACAAATCAGGCTTCACGAGACTGCTTCAAGCCATAAAGAGACTTCCGAGCCTGCACACCATACCTACCGTCTGACCTATACCGAATCCTGGTAGTATGTTCATATACACTTCCTCCAGTAACTCACCATGATGAAAATCATTCTTCACATCGAGTTGGTTTAATCTTCACCCACCATTCATAGCCAAAGAAGCTAGTATCTACACCGTGCTCATCTTCACTATCGGTGCAAAGGTCTCATATTATTCAAATGTCATATGCTTGACTGTACCCTTTAGCTACCAATCGTGCTTCGTAATCCTTAAATTTCCCTTCTGACTTTTGTTTTATTGTGAATATCCACCTGCACCAAACTGCCCTCGCTTGTAATGGTACTCTCTCACACCTTGTTCTTATCTAGAACACTAAGTTCCTTCAACATTGCAGCTTTTCACTTTAGATCCTCCATAGCTACCTGCCAACACTCGGGTATAAAGACAATGTCTAAAGATGCAATGAATGTTCTATTTACATGCAATATGTTAAGAGTATGAGATAAATTGAGCAATTTCATATGAGAAACCAAAATAATCAGGAGAACAACAATCGGGAGAGCAACCATTATTATTGTGAGAGGTCCTCCTTAAAGCCATGGGAATGTGAGAATGGAGAAGAATCATATTCGTCGATTAATCAGATTCAGAAGTGGAATGTATAGGTGTCTCAGGAGTCAGCGTAGACTGACACAAGAGACTTGAGGCACGAGTGGCACGGAAGACACTATCCTCTCATTAGACCTCTTTTATACACTCTTAGGTTCCTACGGGCTCATTTTCCTCATTTTTGGACACTTCCTTAACTGATCCTTCCCACATAATGGGATAAGGCATTGCTCTTACATGTACCAATTTCTGACCATCACTACTCGCCCCCTCATGCCTCATACCTCCAGTATCTGACGAGTCAACAAATGGCGAGGTCACCTACAGGGTGTAATACGATATCCCTTCTTGGTAGTAGAATAACCCACGAAAATATACTTCACAGCTCTAGAATCCAACAACCCATTGATGGTATGTTGTCCTTCATGAAACATACATAGCCAAAAATCTTGAATGGAAGGATCCCGCTAATTATTTCTTTTGAACATCTGATAATGATATTTTCAATCCAACATTCTGCAGGGTATTCTATTGATCAATTGAGTTGTCAAAACTACTTTCCCCACAAGTGCTTTAGGACATTCTTCTTCATCATGTTTTGCGCTATCTCTAGACTTTGTCTATTCTCTCTCTGCTACTCCATTTTGTGTTGGTGTGTATGAACATGTGATTAAATGTGTTCATTAGACTGATAAGTATTCCCTAAATGCTTTGTTGGTATACTCTGTCCTATTATCGAATCTCAATACCTTCATTACAGTACCGTATTGAGTCTGAATCACCCTGTGAAAGACTTTAAAGCAGGAAAACACATCATTTTTATTTTTTATCAGATATAATCAAATACATGAGAAAAAAAATAATTATTGAAACTTATGAAATATCTGTAATCATCCATCAAAGTTGTAGAACAATATCCCCAGAACAAGACTCCCATACATTTGAATGTTCTAAATCAAAAACATAAGAACTCCTTTACCAGAACTAACATAGGAGCTCCTAGTGTGCTTGCCAAGCTTGCAAGCATCACATACAAGTTTATGTTTATTTGTCCTTTCATTCAAGGATGGATACAAATCACTCAATAGACTAAATGAAGAGTGTTCTATGCGTCTGTGATGTAGCAGCAATACATCCTCTGCACTCCTCTCAAATCCTACTGCTCTAGAATTCTCAACCATGGATCCTAAGGTTGTGTCAATCTTCTCTTTGTCCAAGTACTAGAGTCTACTATACGAAGTATAAGTCCTAAGTTTTTGCCCAGTCTCCTCCTCTTGAAAGTTTATCTTTGAAATATCAAATGAAATAACACATTTTAGTTAGAGTATAATGACACTATTGGATAAAAGGTTCACTGGAAAGGAATGAGCATGTAAAACATTAGACAAAGTCATAAAATTAGTACATCTCACTATACCCCTACCAACCATACGTTTCGTTGTCCCATCAGTGGTTTGAATGCTCTCTGGAATTGCTAGGTGAGTATGAGAATAGAACTCACTAGCGACACCTGTCACATGTCGAGATGCACCAGAAATTATTATTCATTTTGGTGAACTTGTAGTCGATATAGAGGTAAGAACACGTATATCACATGCATTATTGTGTGGGCATAACTAGTAGTGTTCTCTTTGAATGACGATAAGGTCGATGCATCCTCAATGAAATCACAAGCCGCTCTTTGCTTCCTCTTCATCTTCAGTAACTCGTGATCCTCATCAGTAAAGACCACCATTTCTTTCCCTCGTTTTCTGCTACCGATAGATTTGCCCAGTAGCTCCCTCTAAACAATTCACGTTCACCCGTATCTCTCTTCTTGGGTGGCTTTGGATAAGCTTTGCTCAGGTCTCCAACTTCTCTACAGTTATAGCACCTGAAGGTCTCCCTTTGAGCACCTGTCATACCTGAGCTGAATGCAGCCAAAGTTGATCGATTACCTAGAAGTCCACTCGGCTCAGAGTGTAGCCTCATGCTATTTACCTCCTGTATCATCAAATTAACTATTTCTCAGCTTTTTTTGGTCTCTCACTCATGCAAAGCCAAAATTCTCTACTCCTAATTTCACGCACATTGTACCCCTACCTTGCACCGAGCTGCTTGAGCCACTCTACGCCTATCCAGTAACAGAAGATGTTGTGGGTTCAGTCCAAGGGCACGTCCAAGTGCATCTTCAACTTCTCAGCTTGCTGCAATTGTGATTATGTTCAAGTCGCAATCCATGGGTTGCCTTGTCGTCACTACTCTTTTGTGCGACTCAAGAGCTACAGAAGTCTCACGCCCCTTCTTTTACTCTTCTGCATGAAGTCGTAGTCGTTGTTCTCGCTCGACACACTCCAACCGAAGCTTCGTCTACTTCCTTCACAAGACTTAGTTGATCACTTGCATCGACATAATTGATTGTACGCCTCTATTCACGCCAATTCAAACTGTTTGCCGCTCTTTTGGTGGGGTCACATAGAAAAACAATACAGCGCTTTCTCCACTTCGTCTTCTCCATCCGCGCTTCTTCATGCTTCTTTCCCTTACCGCACATCTTACTCGGTTCTGTCACAATGAGTAGTTCATGCCGCGTTGGTTGCTTGCCTAGCAAGCCACGTTTCGCAAGGAATTCGTGGTCCCTTTGTCGGTTTTCTAGTAAGCCGCAATCACGTCATGGCCTTTATAGAGAACCGTGATTCCTTCGCTGCATTCCTAGTGAGTCGTAGTCCATCCGTTGACTTCCTAGTGAGTGGCAATCACGTCATTGCCTTTCCAGTCGTGGCTGCTTCGTGATGACGATCAAAATAGGAAATTTTTAATTCTGATTCTTGTGTATGGTAAGCACTTGGTCGCGTCGGCTAATACCAATCACCACGCCAATTATATCAAGAATGTCTACTTGAAAACTAGCTAGGGAGCTTCCCTAAAACTTATTTGGCTAGTCCTTCTCAAGCTTGGTTGGATATGTCCATCTTAAACGTGGCTTTCAAATCCATCTAAAGCTTGATTCGCGGGTCTACACTTATAGTGTTTGATATAAAATTTGGTTGGATATTTTTAAAAATATAGTGTGATTAGAATATACACATTTTAGAAATTAATGAATTGTTTCCTTGGATATAGATCAAGCACATCAAAATATTTATACAATTTGGTTGATGGTGGTGAAAAAGATCGTCAGTAATAGTAGTCAGATGCCAAGGTCTAGTGGCTTTGATCCAAGTGGGTAAGTGGTGGTGGTTGAAGGCATCCAAGAGTGGTGATGGTTTGAATTGTAAGCCTATTTTTGGGCAAGGAAGGTGAGGTGTGTAGTTTTATTGGCATTTGGTAATCACTCAATCTTGGCAAATGCTGAATTTATAAAAAGTTAAATTTCAGGAGGGCGTTCCAAACCCCCTATTTATTTATTTTTTAAAATTATTCTTAATTCAACCAAATTATTAAAAAGATCAAAACACTCATATTATTTTTAAATATTCATAATTCTTGCAATAAGATAACAATTCAGAGATTTATTTATTTATGGTTTTAAGAATTTAGTTATTTTTTATATTTAATCATCTAGATAAAATTAAAGGTGATTTCAAATACATTAGTGCTTATAGAAGCAAATCAGACATTTCAATAAAACTATAACTTCACGATTCAAAGATAAAGATGATCACTTGTTTAAATTCTACTTTTTCTGGCATAAGATAATTTTGTGAAGTTGATTGAACCTGTTATTGGTTAAATAAGCTATTACATAACCAATTTGAGCCTAAGATAAAACATGAATATTATATTTGCAACTGTCTTAGGATCCGTTTGGGGTAGCTTATTTGGTGCGGTGGCGTTTTGAAAACACATCTGGCCTGTTTGGGTAAACTGCGTTTTGGCAGCTTATGCGTTTTCATAACGCTGAAAACAGCGTTTTCACACCGCATCTGTCTAGGTGCGGTGGCAGCTTTCTGGCTACAGTCTGACTTTTCCAAAAAAATAAAAATTTATAATAGCCACCACACCTAGCTTATCAACAAATTATTTTTAATCAGTTTATCAGCAGATTATAATAAGTTGCAGCTGCCCCAAACAGACAATTAGTCTAAGCGTTGCAATTAAGTATGTGTACACTAAGAGACTAGTAAACAAGCTAAGGGAAATGATTAAAACTAAACATCTCGAATCACTCAAATGTTTTACTCATTGTCTTAAAAGCATGAAGGAAGTATATGAGCAAGATTTTTAAGATAATAAATATGCAAGTTCTCTCATTCATAGGATAAATCCCCAAAAAGATTTTTGTTACAAACAGATGCCTAAGAATGAAAGTATTTTTACTTCATTCAATGACTTAATCTTGCAAAATAATTATAGTACCAGCCATAAAAACCTCAAATGTGGTGTTGAATTGAATCAAATATTCTTGATTGCTGTGATTATAATCGTAGTCTAGTTCTTCTTAGACATTATTAAATTGATACTTATATATGTTTTTTGATTTATTGCTACAAACTACATAGTTGTAATGACTTGTATGGTATCCACTGGCATGCACAATTGATTGTCATCCTAGTGTTCTATAATAACATGGGGTTTGCACACCTTAAATGCAAGTATATTATCTACTTTATTCCATTAACATAGGTGTGAACCTAGGCTTTATCTACAATGGCTCCATTGAACTCTTGGCCACCATTTCATTTGTATGTGCAGGGACAATGTGATTTCACATCTAAGACTAAAATAACCTCTCCAAGTATTTCAATTCTAAAACCAGATTGATGAGATCATGTGGGGCATGCAATGCCACCTATTTCAACTGGGTTAGTGAATACTTTGGAGTAGTTTTAATTATCAGGCATGTATACTATATATAATTTTTGTCATCTAATATTAGTGTTGATATCAATGATCGCTCTAATATAGTCAATGTATTGGAAGTTTATTGTCATGACTTTTGATTGTTAGAGAGGAAGTTGTAATCACCAACTTTTGTGTTCACTTTTGTTGTGAAGGATATGCACTCTACCATATGTCTACCATATTATGGGCTTTTGTGCAAGGAGCATTTTTTTACGAGGGCACCTAGCCTAAGAGCAAATTTATCTTTTCTATGTTTAAGGGCAGTTTAGTCTTTTATTATTATTGTTGTTGGGTATAAATATGCTTATTATGTCTAGGGTTAGGTTTATGTACAAGATTGAAATTTTAGGTCTAGGGTTTGGGAGAGACTTCCGACCTCTTGAATTGTAGCAAGTAAAGAGCTCTCCTACCTCTCAAACTGTAGTGCTTATATTTTGTATTCATGTGAGTTGTTTGGATTATTGCAATTATAATTTCACATTTCCGACCCATTTGAGAAGGAGACCTATAAGAGCAATTTATGTCTTGACTTAGGAGGAGACGGTCATAGGATATATGGAGAGATTTGAACTATTTCTGGGATGACTGTGGGAGATTTTTGAAGCAAGACTGGACGGGAATTTCATGAAGGGCTTAAAGCCGACATACGGGTAGCACTCAGACTACTAAGACCATGTGAATTAAGGGAGATGATAGAGCTAGCCCAAATAGTTGAAGACAAGAGCCAGATGAAGAAAGCCAATAGTAGCAACACAGATGGAGCGTTGTACAAAATTGCTATAATCATGACGAAGTCAAATACTCGGATAGTGGAAGTCCAGAGGGAAGCTGCATGAGACACGAATAATGAACCACAACCAAAGCAACACTCAAGTGCCTTAAAGGGACAGAGATTCGGGAAAAGCGAGCCAATGTGTTATGTTTTCAGTTTGATGGTAAGTTTACCCCAGGAGGACACCTTTGCAAGGATTGAAGATTACAAGTTCTCATAGTGCAAGAGGGGGAAGCAGAGAATGAAGAAATAAAGACAACTATGGGGGAGGAAGAATACTCATTTTTTTCTCACCTTGAGGACAATGTGTCTTTTGTGGGGGGAATATTGTTACGAGAGCCCCTATTCTAAGGACAAATTTGTATTTTGTACATCTAAGGACAATTTAGTCTTGTATTATTATTATTGTTGGGTATAAATATATTTGTTATTATGTCTAGGGTTAGTCTAGGATTAAGTTTATGCATGACACTGAGTTGTGCATCTTAGTTGTAGGGTCGGGAGAGATTTCCTACCTCTCGAATTTTAGGAAGTGAGAGAGATAGCTTACCTCTCGAACTGTAAGTACTTTTCTTTTGTATTTGTGTGAGTTTTTTGAATTTTTACAATAACATTTTCTGTTTACCCTAATTCCTACAAAAATATTTATCAATTTCTACAACAAATCGTATCACATTTTTGGGACATTCATGAAAGAGGTTGTTTCTAAACTCACCTTTAAGACATGATTGCTCTTAATATTTGTTTTATGGCATGATTGTGCATTGCTATTATTTCAACGATAGGTGCTACCTCCCAACAATAAGAACCATTTTTATGGAGGGCAAATATCTAAAAAAAACAAAGTTCCAACTTTCATATGGTAGTGCAACTCTATAAAGGATGCAAGATTCAAATGGGGGTGGTGTGATGAAGCCTTGTAGAAAGTAAAGGAAAAGTAATATCTATTAATGTTTGGGCTTTTGTAAAGACTTTTCTTTTTTAATTGTTGAAGGATCTTATTTAGAGACATTAATTCTTTGGAGATCTTTGTATTAGGAATATTGCGTAAACATATAGGGAAGATGAAAAGGATGGAATGAATCTTGTATTTTCAAATTATTTTTTTTTATGTTAAACTATGCTCTAAAGTAAGGGGATCAAGGGGAATTAATTTGGGTTATAGATCTCATGCTTATCCCAATGTTTATTATTCTCATCACTTCATTGAATTCATGTATTGATATTAAGGTCAAGGGATATCATCACATGCAAATTTTCTTAGACTGCAGCATGGTTATTCTAGGCAAATATCTAATAATCGACTTTGCTACATTATTTGTTGTCATATCCTA
>NW_018229134.1:0-785 GCF_001263595.1 Phalaenopsis equestris
CTCAATTAAGTTAAGTTGTCCCCAAGGGTCTTTACTTATATAACTCATAAGTGAGACATCAAGTGATAACTATCCTACTTAAGGGATAATCAAAACATCAAATTCACTGAGCATAAGGGTATTAATTGGATGAACTATATAGCAAATATGATAAAACCATAATGAACTCAAGATAATTCCAAGGACCATGAAATGTTTAAGGTATTACCCAAAACTTCTTCATGATCCTTTGGAAATCGTGAAGGACAAGTGAGCTTATTATAATTTGCTTAATGGAATCATCTTTAAAATTTAAATACACCGAGATATGATATAAGATTTGGTAGGCACACTTTGAGTTTGTACTTCCTATTTTTTCTATAAGCATGTTTTAATTCCTGCAAGATTATACATATATATGCTTTGCAAGTACTAAAGTTTCAGGTGGAGGAACGAGAAAACTTGCCAAGTACGCTTTTATAGTTTACAACGCTCTCCTTTCTCGTACTTTCCTACATTGTACTTTTATGTTTACAAACTTGTATGTTAAACAACGATGTCACCCTGCATGTCAAAACTAAAACCTTTAGGATAACCATAAAATTGAAACCAAAACCAAAATTAAAATCAACCAAGATAAACTTCACCACCACAACATTCAAAATATAAGCAACTCAAAATTTAATCTCGAACATCACAAAACAGTAATTGTAACTAAATTAAGATGTCTCTATCGGATGATCAAGAATCCATCTACGGTTGCTGGCGAGACCACAGTCAAAATGAAAGTATGGAACTCATTAAGT
>NW_018229135.1:0-737 GCF_001263595.1 Phalaenopsis equestris
TTCTCTCAATCTTTACAATTCAACACTTCTAAACTCAAACTTATAATTCAAGACTTCTAAACTTAAACTTTCTACGACAAGGAGCTTGGAGCCAGCATTATGGGTAGCATAGCCATCTTCAACAACAAAACATGCCTACACCAGCTCAACCATTCCTTAGAATTAAACAACCAAGCCATAGGATTTTGAGGTTGTCCATTTAGTGCGGCATAAATCCTCAACTTTTCTTTAGGACTTTTGTTTAGCTCTGCTATACAACATAAGCCTTAGCTCGCTTTAGGATTCCAAGGTTGTCATTCGTTAAGACCAAAAACCTCATATCTTCTAGGCTATTTATGCGACCATTTCACATAAATGTAAGCCCTAACTAATAAAATTGGCAAAATGAAACATTCAATAAATTTCCCCTGAAATTAAAGCCAAACCATATGATAGCTTGGAAAGTCATTGAGGTTCTCCTCGGGATCCGTGACATCCCTAGTTCTCCTTTCTTTAAATTCCAAATTAAAATTTTCCAGATTTGAGTCATTTCTAATTCACACATTTTTGTCTGATCTTTAAAAATTCTTACCTTTTGAATTCTTGAAGGCATGATATTATGATCTAACTCGAGAGTTTTCTTAAGTGACTTGGGTCATTTAAGACATCATTAACTGTAGGGGTTTGCCCTTATAGGAAACCTAATTTTTCCAACCTAACTTCATATAAACCCAATTTAATTTTTCATATTAAATAGG
>NW_018229136.1:0-1448 GCF_001263595.1 Phalaenopsis equestris
TTAAATTGTTCAACAAAAATGTGTCAGCACGAATCCCAAGAAGATCCAACGGTTCAAAAAAAAAAGTACAACAAAAGAATGCCCACCAATAGAATGTTGTCATCTGTGTCGGTTATCCTACGAACACCCCTGATTCTCCTCATCAAGTACCAAGAATTGCTAAAACAATAGAGTCATATAATCATCTTAAAGAAATGAGTTATCTATCGGGTTGCAGTGATTCAACCTCTAATCGATAACTAAGTCTCGTTCTGCCAACAGAAGCTCTTCATACAGAGAACTAGAGTTGACAACGACATTAGATTAACCGATCGGTAAATTTTAGTTGACCAAGTCAGCACTACCCACCCAAAGTTAATTAAGGTCACCAAACTTGTAATACCAGCTAAGTCTAGCCAACCAAATCAAACTCACCGAGTTAAAATCGTACTAGCCCAACTATTGAGTTATAGAGCAATCGAGCATGCACATGCGTACAATACCTAGAATATCATGTATATTCCTCATTAAAAGCAATGGCACAAATATAATATCACTATATTGTACTCTCTCATTTATAAATAGGGAGATCATTTTATGAGAAAGAACTAATAAACAAGATGTTTTATTATATATTAATGTTTACTCTTCTCTCTCTCTCTCTCTCTCTCTCTCTCTCTGAACAAATTATGATTCAACATTCTAAAAATTGTGTTGAATGTGGAGGAAGTAAAGAGGCTGAAGACTCAATATTACAACAATCACGTCCGAAAGAAGTCCTTCATTATCGACAAATAGGTCACCCTAAGGGCATAAAAGCTAAATACCTACACATGGAAAGGTGTCCATCGGACGTGGAGCAAAGAAGACATCAATAAAAATATATGTCTTCTAGCTCGAAATAGGTCAAGCTCTAATGTTGGCTCCTTATAAGATATGTGGTGAGTAACACACAATCACCTTAGCAATAAGTCTCAATGCTCACCCCTGCGAAGGTTACAATAAGATCCTCTTAATACGTCAGGCATAAGGTGCAGTCAGTCCAATGTGACACCCTAATCAAGCAATCAAGATATGAAAAGTGTAAGATTTGAGTTGGTAACTCGACAGAACTAACCAAAGGCATTCTCTAAAAATCGAGTCATCAATCATCACAAGCAATTATGACAAATATAAATATGGCAAAGGTAAAACATACAACATAAAGCTGAATATCTATTGAGTGTGAGAAAGGATGTGCAACAAAAATTCTTCTTCTGTCTTTATTATCGTCATATTTAGAGCTTGATTTCTCCTTGGGCAACTAACAAGGACTCTGACAAATAGAGTTTCGCAACTTCAGCTTCCTCCACCCGCTTCTCCATTACTATCGCTAGCTCTTCAATCATTATTTTCATTTTTAATGAGATCAAATATAATAATTTAGATTTTGTTATACTCTTTACAATTTTGGTGGTAATGTTATATAT
>NW_018229137.1:0-7574 GCF_001263595.1 Phalaenopsis equestris
TTAATTTCTGTGAAAAATTTTCTTGTTCCAATCAAATTGATATCAAAACATTCAAGACTACTGTTTCGTTAGAAATCTCTATTGTACGCATGTAAGGTTGCTGCTTCAACTCGTATCATATTGAAATCGTTGATGCATCACCTTCATGGTCGAACCTTGTGATACGAGCTAGCTGGGAAGCCAACGATTAGATCTCAGGCCGCATTCTTGATTGTTGAATCCTAATTTGTTTGTGAAGGGTTTGAGTTTAAGAAAGGTCCGAGAGAGAGAGATAGGCATTGAGGGAGTGAATAGGGGAGAGAGTACAACATGTGATATCATTTTTATGCCCTTACTTTAATGGGGTTCATACATGATATTCTAGATAATTTACTTGTATGAACTTATTGCTCGACTGACCCATGACTCGGTCTACCGGGCTACCACGACTTCAGCTCAGTAAGGTTAATTCAATTGGCTAGGCTGAGTCGTTGTAGATTGTTTGTTGGAGTTGATTATTTTCAGTTCGACATGACTGAATTGGCTGTATACTTTGTCAATCGGTTGATTTAGTATGACTACCAACCCTTGATCCTTGTAAGAGGAGCACGTGTCGGTAGAAAGAGGCTAAGCTATCAGGCATAAGATGAATCAATGTAACCCAATAGATAACTTATTAATTCATTGACAAAGAGGTCCCTCGATATTCTTGGTTTCTGATGACAAACCTAGAGGGGTCGTGGGACGGTTGGTGGTGGCGAGGAACTGAATTCTTTTCCCCCGTCGGATTTATGTACTGAGGGGTAGGTCGATGCCTTTGCTCGGCTTTCTGGTAGTTTTTAGCTCAAGTGCTTATACGCATTGCTCTAGTTCAATTACTTTCGACTAAGATTAATCTTTTCGTCCCTCTCATGGCTAAGCTAGCCTCCATCATTAGCTTGGATGACTGCATCTAATTAGAAAAGTGTGTCTCTTGGTCTCCTATCGGTGGACCCTCCTTTATTGTACTTCTATCCTTCTGAACTATTGGATCTCATTGGGATCTGTGTTGGTGCATTCTTCATGTATAGTGACAAAACTTTGAGATACAGCTGTCAACAATTTTTTATCATTAGGCAAGAATATTGATGCATTTCAAGCAAAAAAAAATATTTCAAAATCAAATTTATGATCATCCGGGCCCCAATTTCAACAAGATAATTTATAATTAAACAAAAAAAAAATATTTCAAAATGGGCCCCAATTTCAACAAGATAATTTATAATTAAACTTGGCGTATCAACAAGAAGAGCCCAATGACACAAAGAGTGATTCAATAAGAGTCCTAATAAGCCAACAATTGAAGTGTTATTAAAGGCTTTAGTGCATCAATTGAAATGTCAAATGATCTCAGAATTTGACATACTTTTAGTCAAATCAAGTGGCTCGTTAAGAGAATGAATCCAATATCATTCAATAATGAGGTCATTAAGATGCTCAAATATTGAAAAAAAAAACATGCGATCAAGGCAACCAATGTAGACAATCTGACGGAGAGTTTTGAGAGATTAGCTAAATTTATGAAAAGACACTACAAAGAATTATAAATAGATCGCCATTATTTACTTGAAATGAGGAGGAGAAAAGAACAAAATTTGTTGAATTTTATAACTTAACTTTTAAAGTCTCAATGGTTTTTGTTAGTTAATAGAGTTTGTCGCCACCCACTATAGTTCAACATTACCCACCAATGGTTACCATCAACCGCCACTAGCAATGATTATAGCTAAGTACAACAACTATTACAACCAAGTAACTACAACTTTCTTATCCAACTACTACTATTGTAGTCACCAACTAGAATTCTTTTATCTCAAAAATGAATATTGTAGCCAACTATAACTGTAAAGAAGTGATGGTCATCAGTTTTTGTATTCTTATCTTCTCTAATTCAATAAAAGAGTGGACCTCTTTACTTTTAATTTTCAAGTAGACTAATTTGATTGAGCAAGACCCTGTAGTTTTTTCTAATGCATTTTTTTCGTGCAAAAAAATATGTTTGTCACTTATATCTCTATTTTTGTGTATACTGAGATTTCTTAGTAGTATCAATTTTAAATCTCTTTTAAAATTTAAATAACATTAGTTTTCATAAAGATTCTAGCTATGAAAGGCCTTGATTTGTAACTTGTGGGCAAGCTCACCCGTGAAAGTTTGCCAAAAAAAAATCCTAATAACAAAAGTAAAGCCTTGCTAAGTATGTAAACTCTTAAAAAAGAAAACTCTCTCTTGATAGAAACAACATGTGATTAAATTTAAATATTTAAATCTTGAGACCACTTAGATATATTTGTGGCCTCACATTACTAAGCACCAATCACCATAGATTTTAAAAGTGGGCATTGTTATCCTTAATTCTAGAAAAGAATAATAGCAAGTGCTTGAGGTTAAACAAAGAGAGCAATGATTTATTGAAAACAATAATAAAATGGGAGTTAAACCTAATAATTTGTAGGAGTGGATCTTTTCAAATGAATAAAAAATAACAATGGACTTAGAAACTTGGAAAGCAAATAATAAAAAATTTAAACTGTAAATTAACTTGAACTTTAGAATATTGAATATGTTATTGATTGTGAATGAAATATAAAGTGAAAGCATTGCAGGTAATTGAAGCGACCCCTACACAAGCACAAACCACACCAAAGAAAGATCCACAATTAGTAAAAAAATATGAACTTATCTGACGGTCAGTGACTATAAGAGCAACAGAAGGTGGCTCTGAAGGTTGATTAATCTAAAGAAAGAATCAAGGAAAAGAGAAAGAGATAGATGGTGACACTAAGATATGCTAATTCCCAAAAGTGCCAAAAAATATGATTTTGATAATGAGAGGTACTAGAGACAACTATAACATGTCATTGTCATTCCCAGGCTTACGCTTAATTATTGTCGTTTTCGAGTGAGCCAAGGCAAAACATGATGCTTAGAGTTGGATATGGCCATACCTATAGGTCGGTATCATCACATCGCCAACACCACTCATCCCTCTGTGTTGTTCGTCTTATTCAAACCACACATTTGCCTCCACCTTTCATGCTCTTCTCTAGGCACCGCCACGATTGTCTCCACCTTTATTACATTTTTCTTTGTTTCTTTTACCCGCACAATTATAGTCTTAGATTCAACAATAAGTATTGCTATCAGCTTTTGTGTTCCTTTTTCACTAATAAATCATTCTTCATTTGTAACATTTTCTTAGCAAAAATAACTAAGACTAAACACAAATTTCTACTTGGAATATTAATTTACCCCATCTAATTTTACATTTAAAGATAATATATAGCTTAATTACTCAATTAATCATTTTCATGAATCTTTATATCAAAATATAATACATATCAATGTCAAAATTTCTTTCATACAAAAAACATCTCATATGACATTTTGAATCCACATGAGAAGTTTAAATTACTCTTTGCTTTTTGTCAAATGTGATTCCAAATGGATTTGACAAAACCATTTGAGCTTGCGGATGTCAACTTGCTTAATTTCTAAAAATCTTCAAATATACTATTAAGGTTTTGGGGTTAAAATTTTCTAATATTATTTAGTAATGCTTATTGCCTAACATGCGCCCAAATAATTTGTTAAAATTAACTTATCATATACTATAATTATTTTAAATTAAATTAAACGATAATAAGTCTAGTTGGCAAGATGAAATTGGGTTTCAATTTCCACTCATTGGAGGACAATATATTTTTGCTATCTTCCCCTCTTTTAGTGTAAACATAATTATATTTTTATAGGTGATGTGCAGAGGAAGACATGGCATTGATTTTTTTTCTAATATTTTTATTTATTTTTTTGATTTATAAATATTATGTTTTGTGAATGAAACTAATTACTTAACTACTTTGTATTACAATAAATATATGTAAGAATGCAACTTAACATTTAAATCAAAATAGTTGATGTCTAAATTTAAAAAAATTATAAATGTTAAAATTTGATTATTGACAAAAAAATTGAGTATAATTAAGAAAATATTTCACAATAGTTTAAATTTAAAAATTATAAAAGTAAAAATTTGATTATTGACAAAAAATTGAGTATAATTAAGAAAATATTTCACAATTATTCTTATTTTATTGGTCATAATCATTAAGTTTATTTGAATACACTAGAGCTGTCGACACGAATTTCAAAGAGAACGAATGACCGAAAATAAAAAATATTCCCAAAGGGTAAATTGTCGACTGAGATGTCACTATCAAGCAAGTGAAACCAAGTCTCTAAACCTGATACAGATCAAACCTCTGAGGGGATCTCTCGCCCGATAAACGATATGATCCACCAAGGGCGAGATATAATTTATCCTAGCAAGTCTCATCCATTATCTCGAACTGGCAGCGACAAGATCTTCCCAAGACCTTGTTGATAGGAGTATCCGGCTGAGGCGACGAACTAAGCAGGTAAACGAGACATATGCCCTATAAGAGTTTAACCAAAGCGACAAGTGAGCCACACCCGATAAAATAAATTGACTCATTAGTCGATCAACCATCCGACCAAAGCTTAGGCATAAACTCCTTATAGCGATTGGATGATTTACTTGCTTTTATCGTGGCAGATAAGATCGTGAGTCGACCGAATGCCTCAATCAACCACACAAGAGGCACAAAAGCCACCTGGTTGATCGCTTCACTCGGTCGTATTCTAGCGGATTGACTAGCCAATTACCACCATATCAAAATTCAAATTGCAATTCAAATATGAAATGAAATTCATAAAATTTATTAGAGCATTAATCATATTACGATCGTTTTCTATAAATGTTCTCTCATTTATGTAATTGTTCCTAATACATTCTTATAAATAAGAAACAAAAAGACGACAAAAACGAGCTAGCCATTGGGACTTCCTTGGTTCCCTCTATAGTAACTTTTGATTCACTTTATTTACTCATTCACTCAATTCTTAACTCTCAAGGTGTGCTTACAAAAGAGAATCTGATATTCAACATTATTATTAACATCATTATATATATATATATATATATATATAATGTCAAAATAGTTTTGGACTATTTACATGAGGCATTTTAATCCCAATATTTATAGAAATACCAAAATAGCTCTCGACTCTATGAAAATGGAATTCTATTAGTCCTACATGAGGACAATTTTAGCCTCGATTTAAAGCATGTGATTTGGAGTATTTACATGAGGCATTTTAATCCCAATGTTTATAGAAATACCAAAATAGTTCTCGAGTTTCTAAAAATGGAATTCTATTAGTCCTATATGAGGACAATTTTAGCCTCGATTTAAAGCATGTGAACATCATTTTGACCATTCTATCAATTTTGTGATTAAAATAATCCTATGTAAATAATCGGCACTTTATTGTATACATATAATGATCAATTAATTGAAATGAACACAACAGAAGCGCATAAAATAAAACAACATATTATTTACTGCTGGCCTCAACGATGATTAAGAATTTTATTTTATTTAATTATAAAGAAAAGAGAGAAAGGGATGAAAGTAAAGTAAAAAAAATCAAAAAAGAAAGCGGCCCTCATTGTACGTAGTCCTTCATATACTCTCATCCACGACCGCTCCGTTCTGTTTAGGGTTAGGGTTTCAGAATCACTATGGCAGCGGAAGAAAGAGGAAGACGAAGAAGGTCGCAATTGTAAAACCGTAATAGTTTTCATTCCTTGCCGCGCCGGCCCGAGTCAGAAAGACCGGCGAATGCGGCTGGGGGGGAGGCTGGGGCGGCGAGCCGGAGGACTCACCATACCCATAAAGGCACGCCGATGGGTACATTCCCGTTTATTTTTTTAATATTCATAATCCATGTAGTAAGAAATAGACCATACGGGAGTTAATGAGTTTACTACTACGTGATACTGTCCGTACCCCTTTTATAAATTTGTTGGCCAATGTAGATTTCCTAATCACAACTTTTTAGGTACGGACGATATTTATCGTACATCGGAAAAACTATTACTTCCGTCGTCCGACGTACGTAGAGCTGTGTCGCCGGCGGCAACGGTCATGATACAGCGGAGGTCCGTTTCGTTTCTTTTATGTCTTGTTAGTTTAGATTTGCATATTTATATTGTTTGAAATGAGTAATTTATTAATTATTATTAATGAAGTAATTTTTTAATAAGTTTTAAATTTATGACTAATAATCATGCTTGTTGCCACTATTTTGCAATTACACGTGCTTTTAGAATACTATAGAGTCATATCATTCTTATGTATAGAGACATTTTTAATTTTGATATGTGCTTATAGAATACTATAGAGTCACATTGACATTCTAACATATGTATCAAATTGTATATGTTAGTTTAGAAATATTAAAATTAGTGATATTTTCATGTGATGTAATGGATTTAAGTATTATATAAATAAAAAATAAAGTTTAGGTGTTGATATGTGGACACATAAAAATTTGTGAGGAATGTAAGTAAAACTTGATCTCTTAAAATTATGTTGTCATGTGCATGAATATCACATAAAAATTTGTGAGGAATGTAAGATCTCTTAAAATTATGTTGTCATGTGCATGAATATGGTGAGAGTGAGCATAGACAATGGCTAATAGATTTTTCTTGGTAATGGTAATTGTAGTCATTGTTGCCATTGATAATGAATAGGTCTCTAGAATTCTCTTATAATCCAGCAAACTTTCTCCACTTTGTGCCATGCTTATCTATAAATCTATGTAGTGAGAAATCTTAATCTTTCTACCATTCATTGAATCTTCATTACCTTTTGTAATCTTTAAATAACTTAATAAAACCAAAATCGAGCAATTTTGAGCTCTTCTAATTTTTTTTTAATTGATGCACTTAATTTGTTTAGGTATGAGCACATAAAATTTTGACACCTTTTATCTTTCTAATCTGTCTTGAGAAGGCTCCAAACAGATTTTTTGTTGCTAGATTTAGTGCCATTCACATATAAATTAAAGAGTTTGTACTTTATATCATTGGTTTCATTTTGATAAATTATAAAGCTTGAAGTAGTTATTAATTTGTGAAAATATTAGATTGACAAAAGAAATAACTCCCAAAATTTTTTGTTTACAAATTTTGGTATTTTTAGATCTAAATATTTGTGTCAAAATTTGTTCATGATAATGCATATTGCTAGTAATTATATTTTCTTAGAATTCATTTTTATATTTTCATGATGATATAAATAAATAAATTTTTATTATGTGAGAGTAAACGAGTTGTCGTGTTGTTGATAGCGGAGTCGAGTGGCAATGCAAAAGCTAGCCAAAGGATTTAATGGCTTGCTATGTAGAAAATTCACTTAAAAAAATGTAAATCTTAATTCAATATTTGAATTAGAAGCTTCTAAAGTTAAACTTAAGTTTATTCTGATAGGACATCTCCATCGAACAATTTCCAACGTTACCGGATTTAGAATCAATTAGAAACTAAACAACACTGCCGAATAACCTGATCACAACAATTCCACAAAACTGTAACAAATAACTAAATAAAAAGCACAATCAAAACAACCGGAAATGCATGCTAGAATTTTACGTGGAAAAATTTAAGAACGAGAAAAAATTACAGA
>NW_018229138.1:0-1371 GCF_001263595.1 Phalaenopsis equestris
GAAGCCTTAGCCAGCTGCTTGCCCTTTCTACCTCTAGGGTGGGATGGGGTGGAGCGGGTTAGTTGGGCTAGTTCGGTTCAAGTCAATACAATAATCTCTTTGTTATTTTCATAATCTGATTCTCAAATCATGATCTTAGAAGATAAGATTGATAATCTACTCAATTACTCAAATCTTTTGTAGAATCTAGATTATCATGTTAGTAATCTTCATAAATAAACTCTTCATGGAGTTTAGAATTTTAAAACTAGTGGAATTAACACTCATTTTATATACTTCTACAATTGACAAGCTTTTCATTCTTTGGGGTTAAAAATATTGGTGTATAAAATGTTCTATCGTTATGTTTAGATGTTGTTAGATTGGAATACGTGGGATGATTACATGCATAACCAACATGAGATTCATTATAATATAACTTATCATATGGTTATATTGATGAGAATAACATCTTTGATTTTATTTGTAATCTTTAGTCATATGCAAAATATAGTTTAAAATTGTGAATATGAGCAGGCCTTAGCGTTTTTCTTAGGAAAACAAATGGAAAACAATGCCTCATTAATTCAGTGTAAGGTGTACGCCACACATAAAGAAGGTACGCCTTAAGGCTCGCCTTGTCTCAATTATAGTGAGTGCACAATTTGAAATTAGAGTTTTTCTTAGACAAACATTTAAATAGCATCACTTACCCTCATGCCTTGCCTCACTCTATTTTTGGGATGAACACCCCCCCATGCAACCACTCTTCACGCAAGCAAACTGTCGAGCCTCTCCGCCATTGCTGCTATCACCAGTCCTCTCTACCACCATCGGGTTGCCTTTTCCTTGCCAAATTTTCTTCCTCTACAAGGGACTCTTCTTGCTTCTCCTAGTCTATTTTTTTTTGTTTATGGCAATTCTTTGTTTATGGCAATTCTTAGATCTTAGCCCTCTTTCCTTTCATAAATTAATTTTTTTAATCTATTCTTATAGGATTGTTTATGGCAATTCTTAGACCTTAGCCCTCTTTCCTGTCATAAATTAATTTTTTTAATCTATTCTTATAGGATTTTTTTGAATTTGATTTAATTTTTAGAATTTTGGTGACTTGACTCAGCATAAAAGTACTTTGAGATAAATAAAGAAGATAATATAATTCATCTTCAATCATTCGTGAGTTTTAGCTTTGATGAGAAAATTTTCTAAAATTGAATTCTTATGGCTCATAATGACCTACTTGAACTTACAAAGCATAGGGGAAATTCAAAAAAAAAATATTTCTTCATAAAATAGATTATCAAAAGCGTGCAGTGGAGATGAAATTTTGGAAACAACAAATCATATTTACATGATGCATTTTTGTGCTGATGTAGAATCTCATAATGTCAC
>NW_018229139.1:0-1113 GCF_001263595.1 Phalaenopsis equestris
GTTTTATATTGTATTGTTACATCATGCTTATTCTTAATCATACATAACTTATAATGATTGCACGGTACTTTCTCAACACCAATTTCTAGTTGGGTAGGATTTATGAGCAAAACGGAAATGAGAAATATACAAGAGACTAGAATTTCATAGATCATTGCACGACGCGATCTCGTCGCTGTCTTCAATGCTTGCACGCCCTAACAACTCAGGGTTTCTCATGTTTCGGGCGAAACCGAGAGACTTGAAATTGTGTTCGTACATAACACATATGCCTTATGTATTTTCACATCTAACGCCTAAAATTTAATAAAATAAATATATAATTATTAATTATATATTAATAAAATAAATTAATAATTAATAATTAATCTAAAAATATTATTGATATAATAGTTTATTACTGTTAAATCTATAACTATATAATTTATATTTAATTATATTTTGTTTAAATGATATATCATATATAAAATGAGTTTGGATGTAAGATATGTCAACACCTAAGATTTGTGTGGCATGTACGTAAATATTCATATTTTTTATTTGGTGTGTGAAGTAGGGGTATAAGTGAGTCAAGCCAGCTCGTGAGCCAGCTTGAGCTAGGATCGATAACTGACTTGTGAACTGGGCTCGATGAGCTAACAAGCCAAGCTCAAGCTAGCCCCGATGACTCGTTAGCTAATGAGCTGGCTAGTTTAAAAAATTAATAATATAAAATAAAATCAAAATATATTAAATTTAAAGACTTTATCTCTAAAATATTAAAAATATTTTAAATTTTTTTTTTATTTTATATCCAGAAATTTCTTGTTTTTTCTCACTTAATTACTCATTAATCTATTTATCATTTTATTATAACATTATCTTAAATTAATATTATACTTTCTCATTTATGATAATCAAGCATGTTCCAGCTTGTAGACTTAAGGTCGAGCTCGAGCTCGATAAAATTAATCAAGCTCTATCTCAGGTTGGAAGTAACTCGAGCTCGACCGGTTTACAACTAGGGCTGTCAAAAAATCTCGTTGTTCTCGAACAGCTCGTGTTCAGCTCGTTAAGTAGCTTGTGTTCGGCTCGTCCTTTAAGTAAACGAGTCGAACACGAACAAGTTTTTAA
>NW_018229140.1:0-226 GCF_001263595.1 Phalaenopsis equestris
ATTACACCACCCGCTCAGGTCTTAATGCAATTACAATAAATTTTAACACAACAACAGGCATTTATTGTATTATAAATAAATTGCAAGTAAAAACCATCACTTTTACAATTAAAACTTCTTCAAGCATGCGTCCCGAAATCCAAAACATGAATCCTGCTCATTGTAAGAGAAAAGTAACAGGAAAATAATGACATTATTCTCTCATGCCACTATTCTTAAGAAGAAG
>NW_018229141.1:0-2403 GCF_001263595.1 Phalaenopsis equestris
TAAACTATGAAAATTATGGGGTCAGTTTGACTTTCTCTTTTTCAAAACTAAAATTTTTTAAAAAAGTCCTTCTGAAGCAGGCAACGGGATTTTAATTTCGATGACCGACAGCTTCTTACGGGCAAACCCCACACCAAAAATAGTGCCGACAGGTATGGAAGTAGATCCAGATAAAATTCAAATGATTGTTAATTTACCTTATCCAACAAATGTAAGAGAAATTATGAGTTTTTTAGGAGATTCTAGATTCTACAGATGATATATTAAAGACTTTTCAAAGATTGCTAAGCCTTTATGCCATTTACTGGAGAAATATGCAATTTTTAATTTTGATGAGGAATAACTAAAAGATTTTAATTTATTAAAAGAAAAATTAATTACTACACCAATTTTATTTTCACCAAATTGGGAAAAACCTTTTGAATTGATGTGTGATGCTAGTGATTATGCTATAGGAGCTGTTTTAGGACAAATATATGATAAAATTTTCAAAGTTATTTACTATGCTAGTAAAACTCTTAATGAAACTCAAATTAATTATACAACAACTGAAAAAAGAGTTATTAGCAATTGTATATACTTTTGATAAATTTCAGATCATATTTAATTGGAACTCATTGTATAGTGCATACAGATCATTCTGCTATTAAGGATTTAATGAAAAAGAAGGATGCCAAACCTAGACTTATAAGATGGATTCTTCTTTTACAAGAATTTGATTTTGAAATAGTAGATCAGAAGGGGATTAAAAATCATATTGCTGATCATTTGTCTAGGCTTGAATTAGAAAAACCATTCTATTTTGAAAAAGAATTAAGAAATGAAATTAATGAAAATTTTCCAAATGAAAAATTGTTCACTCTAAATGAGTGACATGTTCTGTGGTATGCCGACATTGTGAACTATATTGTTAATGATCTTAAACCCTATGGAATGACATACCAACAATTGAGGAAATTTATTTCTGAAGCTAAGACTTATTTTTGGGATGACCCATATTTATATAAACAAAAAAGGATCTGATCATTCGAAGATGTGTACCATTAGAAGAAACTTATGAAATTATCCAAAAATGTCATAATTCTGATTTTGGGGGATATTTTGGTGTTGATAAAACAACATATAAAATTGTGCAATCTGTATTTTATTGGCCTCTTTATTTAGAAATGTTAATAAATATATAAAAACATGTGATCGATGCTAGTGAGTAGGCAATATTTCAAATTGAAATGAAATGCCCCTGAATTTTACTTTGGAAGTTGAAATTTTTGATGCTTGGGGATTGGATTTTATGGGACCATTTATAACTTCATTTAGAAATATATATGTATTATTTGTAGTAGACTATATATCAAATCGATTGAAGCAATAACTTTACCTCAATATGATGCTCGAAGTGTTTCAAAATTTTAAATCAAAAATATTCTTACAAGATATGGAATGCCTGGAGTAATCATTACCGATGAAGGTTCTCATTTTAAGAAGAAAAGAATTGAAAAATTGGTTAAAAAGATATAAATCACACTATTACTACTACTTATCATCCTCAGACAAGTGGTTTAACCAAATTATCAAATAGGAAAATTAAAAGAATTATGGAAAAATATGTGAATAAAAAAAATGGGTTGGTCAGTCAAACTTGACTATGCTTTGTAGGCTTATAGGACTGCATATAGAACTCCTATAGGAATGTCCCCATATAGGCTAATATTTGGAAAAGCTTGTCACTTACTAGTTGAACTTAAACATAAAACATATTATGCAATTAAAGAGTTCAATTATAATTTGAAAGATGCTGGTGAGAAAAAAATATTACAATTAAATGAGCTTGCGGAAAGAAGGAATGAATCTTATGAGAGTGCTAAAATTTATAAAGAAAAGATGCAGATAAGGCATGATCGAAGGATTCTTACTAAAAATTTTCACTCAGGGCAACAAGTTTTGCTATATAATTCAATGTTAAAATTATTTCTAGCAAAGTTAAGTCCAAGTGGATGAGCCTATTTGTTGTGATAAAAGTTTATTGAAAATCTTTAAAGTGAATGGTCAAAGTTTGAAACCTTATTACATAGGGGATCAACAGAAGTTTAATGATGGACTGATGTTGGGTCAACCAGAGTAAGCACTGGTTACGTCGGACTGACGAAGTAAAACCAAGCTCCTTGTGGGAGGCGACCCATAAGTATCAGTGTGTTTTTGTTTTTATTGTTGCTTTATGTGTGATTAAGAAAATTGGGATAATATTTTTGAGACTATTATGTGCTAGTATTGATTTTAAGACTTAAATTAGTAATTTGGACGTTAAGTTGACTTGTGCAAAAATATGCACTGGCGCTTAAACGCCAAATCCGGAGCTTAAGCGCGACAATTTAAAAACATTATTCTAGAAGGAAAAACCACCTA
>NW_018229142.1:0-306 GCF_001263595.1 Phalaenopsis equestris
AGTTTAAACAAGTACTAATAAAAAAACATAATGATATTTTAAGAAGAAATGTTACATTTTTATTGAAAGAATTATATATGTACCAATTAATTCCTATGTACTTACATATTTAACACCTGAACTTTATCTTTTACATATATATGCCACCTTATCTATGCATGAACGAGATATCTCATAATTTATAAGTAAAAATAGTGATATTTTTATGGGATATAAAACACTTGGGTCGTCTATATAAATGTAAAAAGTAACGTTTAGGTGTTAGATGTAGATAAATACATAAGAATTTGGTGGTATGTATGTAAA
>NW_018229143.1:0-792 GCF_001263595.1 Phalaenopsis equestris
GCCTTGGGCGCCGACGGCGCCCTCGACGCCACTGATGGCGGGTTTTTCTCGAGATTCTAGGCAATCAAATACAGAAGGCTCGCTGACGGCGAGACCGGCGGGATGGTGGTTTCTGGAGTTTGAAAGGAGGTTTTTGGCAGTTTGTAAGCGGGAGTTACCCCTTTTAAACTCCCAAATTTGTTCATAAGTTCATATTTCCCCCAAAAATAAAGTGAAACTCCACCAAATTCATTCCTATGGCGTCCAATTCCCCTGATAATCCCAGAAAGTTTATTAGTGCAGAAGCGCAACGAATCTTCAACAAGGTACCGACAAAGAAAAGATTAATCAAGGAACGAGGATTAGTAAATTGCGGATTTAATAATCCCTCTACAGAAATTGAAGAGATGATAGTGAGATGAAAATGGGAAGTGTTGTGCTATACTACCGCCATCGTAGTTGTTCCTGTGGTGAAAGAATTTTATGCAAATTTTCATGGAATCAACTAGGGAGTCGTCTCGTCTATGTTATGTGCGAGGTAGATGGATAACTTTTACTCCTGCACGGATCAATGAATTATATATTATCGAGAACATTCATGTCTGACATTATTCCAACGTTATTCCAACAAGAAACTAGATGAATGAGATTTACAAATATTTAACGGACAAAACTGAAGACTGGGAAATGAGAGAAAATGGTTATGTTAGTTTTTCTGCGACACTCCTAAATCTCGTTTCTAAACACTGACACTTCTTCATTTCTGCAAAACTGAATTAGGATCGATAAAGTTTCTAAAGAAAGTGCTATTCT
>NW_018229144.1:0-863 GCF_001263595.1 Phalaenopsis equestris
TTCGCGAACAACGAGCCGTTTTGACAGCTCTACTCACAATGCAGATTTCTATTTTTAATGTTTAGTACTTTGTAGATTTTACTTTAGATTTTGTTCGCACTTTTGTTTGATGTTATTACTTATATTTTCAGTTATGGTAGTTTGTAAATTGTAGTTTACAGTTTCAAATTATGTTAGCTATTTAGACTTTTTTTTTTTCAGTGCCAATAATTAGTAAATTGCACATTATATTTTGATCATAATTTTGTTTAAAGTTATGTGCACAAACTATTTTTCCTTTTATTACTGTGGATAGCTTCTATAGGCGGTGAATCGGTGATAATCGCTCTCCATGTGTGGGACATTGTTAAGATCATGTTCAGAGCAGTATTATGGAGTGAACGCTTCTATGTCAGTCTCCTTGACGTCCACTGTTGCTCCCCTCCCCACGAGCCTTCACCCCGATGTCTTCACCCTCATCACACTCCCCCTCTTACACCCCCGCTACTCCCATCATACCAACGCTATCACCTATTGTTGCTGCAAATCCTTCTACTTCAGTGGTACGCTTTGCTACTATTGTCAATCAAGATGCATTGGGTAGCACGAGCTGCACATTTGAACTCGAGCCTATTGGACAAACACATTTTTTTTTTAAGTGGCATTAGTGCTATTTTGATTTAATATAAAGCTAACTATATCATTTTTTTCAGATTTTATTCCTCTACGCGGAGTATTCATACTATTCAAGATATTATACTGAACAAGATCGATTCTCCATATTTATCATGGAATGAGATCCTAATAGCAGTTTGGAATATGTGATTCAGTGAGTCTGAATATACCATCTTAAGTTATATATATATATATATATATATATATAT
>NW_018229145.1:0-1088 GCF_001263595.1 Phalaenopsis equestris
ATCTAAATAGTAAAATATCTTACATGTGGCACCTCAACTCCTTCCGCATATCGAGAATAATCCCATTCGTTCACCGAACCATCATAAGCTGCAATAGACAGCCGAGTGAAATGTTATGAAATCCCAAATGACAAGATAACTGAAGAAACTAAAACAGCAGCTCAAGTGACACAGCACTAATAAGTAAAAAAAAATTGAATAATAAATCAATAAATATCAATAATTTAAGTGACAAATATGATAAAAACAAAAGTGGGGAGAACAACTAAAAGTCAATAAATCCTTGTGGCCTCTAAGTACATGCCACACAATTCTTCTGTATTTACATATCTAACTCCTAAACTTTCACATTTACACTCATAACCCTCAAATCTTTAATATCATAGAAAATAATACCACCATTACTAACTTTTTAACAGTGAAATACACTTTTTCATGCATAGGTTTATCCCATCAAAGTGTTAAAAGTGCAAAAACCAAACTTTAACTATTAGATATAAATACATAAAAATTATGCGGTATGTATGTAAATTCTCCAAAAAATTTGAATTTAGACAAAACTATAAGCAAAAAATTTAATCACCTCCATAGTAATAAGCAGTTGAGGGATATCCATTGGGAAGATAGCAAATATTAGGATCCACATATTCAGGAAGCACGGGAGTTACAGAACGCTCTGATAGTGGCATCTGAGCCTTAGGTGCTTCAACTCCATTTGAAGATCCATACTGAATTCCAGAAGACTGAGTAATATAATCAATAATTGTTAGAAATGAATACATAAAATTATCACTCTGATTCTCAAATAAATCCAAATTATAGGAAAAAGATACCTTCTTGGATACCTCATGACCTTCATGCGTTTTGTTCTTGGATTCCATTGACAGCTTCTGAAGCAATTCTGTTGCTTCTGTGGAAGAGAACGAATAAAGTAATAAAACAATAATTGCAATTTCCAGATTTCAGATCGCATATCCAATTCTAGTAATATAGAGAAACCGCGAAAAGAGAATAAAAAAGGCGCGAAATAAAAAAAAAATATAAATATAAATATAAAAATATTTCAAAAGCCCGGATCTCTGATCTGA
>NW_018229146.1:0-1340 GCF_001263595.1 Phalaenopsis equestris
CTTTTATAAATGTTAAGATGAATAATGTTGTGTGTTCGTGAACCACATTAAATAATTGGTGATTTATCTTCTTATTATTTATTTATATATGTATAGCCTAATTATAGGAAGGATATAGAGAGAGAGAGAGAGAGAGTGAGATGGGATAGCTTTTGTCTGCTTTGCATGTCAGATTGTCAAAGCAGTCTGTCTGAAAAATTGCTTACTTGTTGGTTCTTGAAATTTCTGTGATGAGAAACTATTTTTTTCAACCTGACATATTATATTATGGTGGTTGTAAAATAGCTGTTATCTGATTTTTGAAGTTATTTTTGCCATCACAATTTTGCATCCATCTTCTTAAGAAACTTCAGTCGCCCCAAATAAAACCTCAAGTATGTGAACTTCGCTTATTTTTTGTTGCATAGATACATTAGTTTGAATTAAGGTTTTTCAATGATGCTTTCTAACGCTAGCTGCTATTTTTAAAATTGCTAAAAAGTATGTATCTACTAACAGACAAATCCAAATCCTCCCCAGCATTCAGTTGAGTAAAATGACAAAAGAGTTCTATGTTAAAAGGATCATCGTTTATGACTATAAGAGAAGAAAATATTCGGTTCATCCAACCACCGGTAGCTACTTCGTCATACACATCATCGGCGGGCGACGTTGCCGCCGGTGGATAGTCATCCAGACGTGCGGACATCTTGACGGAAAAAATTGCTTGCTAAATCCTAGTAACTTAAATCTCATACATTGCAATATAGACCCTAAGTGTGGTTAATCTTGACTTTCATATGAGAGAATTTTGAAAATATAAAAAAATAAAAAGTGCTGCACTAGGCCTGGGGTAGTCTGTAAATTTGATAAAGAATCTAAATTATTAATTTTATTTTGAAATGAATATAATATACAAATATAATTAAAACTGTAGGACACTAATTCCAAATTAAATCCATTCTAAATAAATTTAAGTTATTATTATTATTATTAATATGTCTGTTCGCATTGTCCAAAGAGTGATTCATATGAAATATTTCATCCACCAAAAAATTGTCTTTTATCTAAAATGATTCTTAATTGCCAACATTAATTAAATTTACATTTTAAGCTTTAGTTAAATATTTTTTAAAAAGTTTTGCCAATGCCTTACAATTACTCGCCCGAATATCTTATTTATCGTTAATTATCTAAGTTAACATATGCATCAACCCGCCGCCCTTCCACACTATCAAAAATTAAAAAGACTTCTAAGCTATCTAAAAGGAACTCCTCATTATCGAATTCTCAGTATATCTGGTGCTATGTCCTTAACAGCTTACACAAATGCTAACTAAATACAAGGGATAGATGATCTA
>NW_018229147.1:0-337 GCF_001263595.1 Phalaenopsis equestris
TTGCAAAAATCCTGAAATTGAACCAATTCAATAGAACTCACCGACGGCGCCCTCGGCGCCCCCGACGGCGCCCTCGACGCCGCTGATAGCGGACTTTTCCCGAGACTTAGGATATTAAATCAATAGAGCTCGCGTACTATGCCGAAGACCCCGCCGACGGCGATATCCCAAAAAACTCCTTTAACCGCGATTTTGACCAGTCAACCGCCACTATTCATCATCCCCTTCCGCTAAAAAATGAAATTTTCGACCTAGGGCTTTTACTTTTACTTTTGAAGTAATTGATGTACTTTTACTTTTACTTTTGTAAGTTTTGTAATAGAAATAGATGTTTGTG
>NW_018229148.1:0-2730 GCF_001263595.1 Phalaenopsis equestris
TTATGATTTTTAATTTAGTTATTATAATTATTTTATTGAAAAATTGGAGAACATACATTTTTAACCTTTAAAAAAAATTATATTTAACTTATAAAAATTAGGATAAATATTATAATGTGTTCCAAGTGATAAAAAAATAATTAGGAACATTTTAGACCATTTTTATATTTTTACAATTTTTAATTATTTTTAATTATTTTTAATTCAAAAATAAGCTCAAAAATAAAATATTTACTTTAATATAGATTTTATTTTTCCTAAATAGTCGTAATCATAAGGAACTCAGAAAATCACTTTTCATAATTTTCCAAATTACATTGAATTTGATATAATTATTTTAATACAAAAATGTCATTTTACTTAAAAAATCAACTTTAGTGATAAATATACTCCAACTTGATACTAAATTTTTATAGTGAGTTAATGTGATTACCCTTTACAATGTGGAATTTATTTTTTTAAATTTTGAATAATATTTTATTTATTTAATTTATTATAAGTCTTAGACATTTAATTAACTATAAAAATACACAAAATTTCTTAAATACATTTTATATCCTTCTTCAGATTCTCTAACTAGGTAAAACCTACCAAAATTAATCCCAAAATCTTTTTATTTTATTTTATTTTATAAAACTATTTTAAGCAAAAATAGGCAACTAGGTTTGAAAATTAGGGTTTCAAAGCTAGAGATACTCTCTAACATTGGAAAAATCAGAGAAAATCCTTATTACCATGAAGAATCAACCCCTAAAATTTCAAGTCATGGTGACTATTTTTTACTTAACTAAAATGAAAACATTATAAAGAGTATTTAATCAATTAAAAATAAAACACTAGTCAAACAATTTTAATTTTTATTTCACATTGTTTTCCTCTGTTCACTGAGCAAGTGAGTATTTTTATTTTATTTTTATGATTTTTCTACACAAAGATATGAATTTTATAAGCTCTGGAATTAATTTAAATTATTTAAATCTGATTTTTCCACTCATCCGGGTCAGCGCCACCTCAACCTCAGCATCTCCAAACTCACACGCATTGCTCCGCCATTTCATACCACCATCCACATAACTACTGAATTAGCCCATGCTTTATGTTTCATCTCTTTATCCAGCATGATTCTGGCCCTTCATTTGATACACGTGCAATCAGACGGTCCTCTGTCATTGTCCTTAATGGCCATAACACGCCATAACACGTGAATTGTCCACACCAAAATCTTAATATCTCTCTTGATACTCAATCAAATCACATGGGGTTTGTTCCTACAACTTCATCTACTTAAAAAAATACATTTATACGGTAACATGCTCATGAAAATCAAACTTTTCTTCACAATTGGTGAAACTGAGCCAAAAATTAGGGTTTATGGTCTATACCTGAGTCTAAGAGGGGAGGCCTCAATCATATGCTTGTGGAAGCTTTAGTGGAGTAAAAAAAAAAAGATGTCTTGAAGAACCTCCTGAAAGTGTTGGTTTCCATTGGTGAATAGGCCGAGTAGGAGTTCAATGAAATGGTGATGCAACCTTGGTCAACAGTTAGGCTAGAGGGCTTGGGACAGAGGGGTTTTATATGAAAACTTCCTCATTTTTCTTGAGGAAGCTTAGGGATGGTTTAATTTTTGGTTTGGTGGAATTTTGATAAGGTGATAGAAAATCCATGGATTTTAAACTCAAAATTGAGCTTAGATAGAGGGCTTTAGTGGGGGGAAATGGTGAGATTGATCTTAGGAAGTCTTGGAGGACCTCTAGAAGCAATTTGGCAGAGTTTCCCCTAGAAAATTTATGATCTCTCTTGATATCCATAGGAGGTGGTGTTTAAATAGAAGGGGAAGGAGTGGCCAACATGGCTGGGCAGTGGGTGCAATGTGTTGCTTATGTGGAGGGAATAAAGGTTCAAGTGACCAATTAGAGTGAGCCAACTCAGGTAGTTCAAATTTTAAGTTCAAAGCTTGGGATGACTCTCAATTTTAGTGTTTTCCGGCCACTAGGCCGGCAGGCTATGCTAGGGCTGGTGGCTAGAGTGGTCAGGGGAGCTAGGGGAGCTTAATGAAGATTATGTCTGAAGGTTGATGGTTGTTGGCAAATATATTTAGGTTTAGCCGAATATGGGATGAGATCCCCTAAAATAAGGGACCTTTGGTCCATGGCTCATGTAGGGTGGGCTAGGTGGGTCTAACCTGGTCCCTAGGGTCCAAATGCTAGCTGTGGTGACTATGACTTGGTCAATTTAAATGGGTTTTGTTTAATTTGAAGCTTGGGTTCAAATTCATGTCATGGACTTGGATTTGAAGTTGGGTTTGGATAAACTTTGAGTTTGGCTCAATTGATTGATCAAATTGTCTTGGATGATTGTCAAGAGAAGTTTGGAAAAGGAATTGAGTGATTTTGAATTGATTTGGGAGTTCAATTTAGGGTCTATTTGGGTCCGAATTTTTCCCTCAGGTCCCCGTACAGTGCGCTACGTCCGCTGTCCAAGCAAAAGACGCCATCTGGTCTTAGGGGGCCCATATTTACAGGGGACCCATATTTACACGTCATGATAAAGAAAAAAAATTGCCTCTAGCCCAGCCCAACCCGACTTCCTAAACGTTACATATTATCCCGCCTTTTGGCTTATTCCAACCTATTTTTGTCGTATATTCCCTCAGAAACTTCTATTCTGCATTATTCAGTAGAAAAGAAGTTTTCAAAAAGGGTTTTTTTTTGTCTCAGCTAGGGTTTGGTC
>NW_018229148.1:2892-3360 GCF_001263595.1 Phalaenopsis equestris
ACTCAATAACCCGAGAATAACCCAACAATAACCTAAGAATAACCTGCGCATAAACCCACAGATCTCTAAAAAAAGTGAGATTTTGTGTGAATCTTCGATTGTCGTTAAGTTATTTCATCATTATTCTGTGTTTAGGGTTATTTATTTTCGGGTTGACTGAAGAAAAACTAAATAACCCGAGAATAACCCAACAATAATATAGGAATAACCTGCACATAAACCCATCAGATCTCTAAAAAAAGTGAGATTCTGTGTGAATCTTTGATTGTCGTTAGATTATTTCATCATTATTTTGTGTTTAGGGTTATTTATTTTTGGGTTAATTTAGGGTTATAATCAATAACCCGAGAATAACCCAATAATAACTTAAGAATAATCTGCACATAAGCCCACCAGATCTCTAAAAAAAATGAGATTTTGTGTGAATCTTCGATTGTCGTTAGGTTATTTCATCATTATTCTGTGTTT
>NW_018229148.1:3509-5017 GCF_001263595.1 Phalaenopsis equestris
TTGTCCGTAATGAGGAAGAGGCTTACAAACATTATTGTGCTTATGCACATTACGTTGGTTTCACTGTACGCAAGGACCACACAACTTACTGGGCTAAATCCAAGCAAATTAAGTCGAATGATTATATTTGTGGAAAATCAGGTCATAAAAGAGAATCCCACCTAGCCACTACTGTGAAGTATAGAAAAGCGGATACACGGACTGGCTGTCAAGCAATGGTTCGCTATGCTATTGATCTTGATGGCAACTGGACCATAAAGAAATTTGTGGAAAGTCATAACCACCCCTTGGCGGAATCCGGTGACAAGCACCTTCTACGTTCCAGCCGGAAGATTAGCGAGTTAAATGCAAATTGGCTAAGATCAATGATAGGTTTTGGGATTAGAGCAGCTGATGCATTCAATTTCCTTGCTTCAGAGGTTGGTGGTGTTGAAAACTTGGAGTGCACTAGACAAGATGCATACAGCTTCATTCAAAGTGATAAAAGAAGTAGAATTGAACAGGGCGATGCCAACTCTCTCTTACGAGCTCTTTTTCGGTCAGGAGACCTGACGGTTCGCATGGTACGCTGGCCAATAAAATTTTGCCGCGTGGAAAATATGGGACCCGCTTGTCCACGTAATTAAAAAAAATAAAAAATTTTGGTACCCGATGTACGGGCCCGCATCTATTCGAGTACTGCGCTTTTTAGAATGTCGAGGAAGACGATTCGAAAATACTCTCCGGTGGTTTTTCTTCTTCATTTTCGTCGCTCGCTCTGCTAGGGTTTCACATTTCCCTCATTCGCTAGCTTGGAAGCCGTGAGACGATGGCATTTGATGATCCGGAGTATGCACAAACTGAAGAGACCTTAAAAACAGTATCAGAAGAGGCTGAGAAGACAGAGGTTGAGCAGCCATTGAAGTCAAAGAAGCAGAGGAAGGAGAAGGAGGCGAAGAGAATGAAGGAGGGCATTGAAGAGGAAAACTTGTCCTGGTAATTGTCATCGTTTTATTTTCAAGTTATTTTTAGGTTATTAGTTTGATTATTATTGAGTTATTCTTGAGTTACTCTGAAACGTAGTTCTTACCAGATGGCATCTTTTGCTTGGACAGCGGACGTAGCGCACCGTACGGGGACCCGGGGGAAAAATTTGGCCTCTCTTACAGTTATTCATGGAGTGCCAAAATGAAGATAACATGTTTGCATGGGATTTCCAAAGTGATGACGAGGGCAGACTTACAAGCTTTTTCTAGAGTGATGGGTCTTGCAGACTAGATTATGATTGTTTTGGAGATGTCATCATTTTCGACACTAGCTAACGTTTGAATAAGTATAATTTATGTTGTGCTCTTTTCGTTGGGATTAACCACCATCGGCAAAATGTTCTATTCGGAGTTGGTTTTTTATCTAACGAGATGATAGAATCGTTCAAGTGGTTATTCAAAACCTTCATTTATATAATGGATGATAAGCATCCAATTACAATATTTACAGATCAGGATCAAGCGATGGCAAGAGCTATTGCA
>NW_018229148.1:5752-6230 GCF_001263595.1 Phalaenopsis equestris
TTTTTGTATTGAGAGGGTCTGCTAAGACAAAGAAATGTATTTATAATAGTTTTGGATACAAAAATATGAAAAACTCTCGGGCTCAAATTTCTGGCACAACATCTAGAGGAATCCTATTTCGGTCACATACTCAAAAGTTTGCCTACCAATTAATTAATAAAGCTAACGGAAATGAACATGTCGAGACATATATAATTGAATTATTGAAAACAGGGTCCGATGGTATTAAGGATATATTAGATGGGAAGGATCCTAAACCAAACAGGCCAAACAAAAAGAGGAAATCCTATAACAGTGCCTGTAATGTGAACGATCCTGCAAAAATGAGACCGAAAGGTATTTCTAATGCGAGGTTGAAAGGACACTGAGAAAAAAACAAGCGAGCTAAAGGTATATATCTCTACACTACATGTATTTACCATTCTAAGTTACATATACTAACAATTATATGTAAAATTTATTGTCTTATTATTTTACC
>NW_018229149.1:0-374 GCF_001263595.1 Phalaenopsis equestris
GATTTAGGATTTACAACCGAAATTTACTGAATTCAATTTTATGGAACCACAACATTTATTTGACAGTATTCGAGTATGCGTAAATCCGTTGTCAGACAAACTCTTAATCCCAGAGTTTATAGAAGGGGTAAAATTATTTTAAAATTGAGCTCTTTCAATCTTTTATAGGGAGTATTTTAGCATCAATTTAAATAGTCCAGAGACTATATTGATAATTCTATAAACCCTAAGATTAAGGCTTTCTTTGAAAGAGTTCCTAGAATTTATAGAAGTGTTAAAATAATCATCTAATATTTTACAATTGGGCTCTTGGAATCATTTATAGGGAGTATTTCAGCCTCAATTTAAATAGTCCAGAGACTATATTGATAATT
>NW_018229150.1:0-659 GCF_001263595.1 Phalaenopsis equestris
CAAAAATATAATTTCGCTTAATTAATCTATTTGAACTGTAAAGTTAACTCCAATTGAGTTGAAATTTTTATGGCAATGTGGAATAGTTTTTATGCAATTTACATTCTTAATCAATCCAAATTAATTATCTTTTCATTCTTAGAGTTGGTGACAATTTGGGTTTTTTTTAATGAGTTAATCAAGTTTATATTTTTCCTAGGATCCTCTGACCACAGTGAACCTAACAAAAAAAAATTTATTTTTTCTGATGAGTGTTTTTATTATTATAATTTTTGTACCAAAACGGGGGTCATTAAGTAGAAAATTAGATATCTCTAGCTAGAGATGCCCCTTGACATCTAGAGATGCCCCTTGACCCTGGATAAATCAGGGGAGATACCTAATAACGAAGACATCAAAAGCCCCATGGTCCAATGCCAGGGTGAAATTTCTATGCAAATGGATAATCTAAAAAAGAAAAACACTACTTAATTAATTAAAAATAAAATATACATCAAATGGACATGAAAATATATCCACATTGTTCTCCTCTGTTCACTGAGCAAGCGAGTATTTTTATTTTATTTTTAAGATTTTTCTACACAAAGTTATGGATTTTTAAAGTTCTAGCTATTTATTTAAATAAGAAAATCCTTATTTTTCTACTTAAGTGATGTGGC
>NW_018229150.1:677-918 GCF_001263595.1 Phalaenopsis equestris
TTAATGGATGTGGCGCCACCTCAACCTAGGCAGATTCGAAACTCCACAAGGCATCTTCTGGTTTGGCACAGCCCTCTGACTCAGCCTCCACGCGTCCACTATTCCGCTTCATCTCCTTCCATCTCCTTGTTCAACTTCATCAAGGCCATCCATCTGACACACGCAGAAACATACAACATTTGTTCATCGTCCCCAAGCCTCTAGCCTGAGAACCATCCAATTTCAAAACTTAATATCTCTC
>NW_018229151.1:0-2243 GCF_001263595.1 Phalaenopsis equestris
ATATCATTGGAGATAAACTACTGATATCTACCATAACGAGGCTTCAACACAAGGTGATTTATTATTATTATTGTTGTTGTTGTTGTTCGGATAATCTAAAGAGCTATCATTTCACTCTTTGCTTCACTGCTTCTGTTCCAATTTGCAATATCATGGGAGGTGTCATCGACATCATCTTTTAATTGTGTTAATTTCATTATTTAGTAATTATTGATGCCATGCTGATTCTTTGTCACACATTGGTTGAACATTCATTTGTTCTCCTTTCTTTTCTTTTGATCAACATGTGGATATAAGCAAAGGCGATAAGGTTTTGCATATTTTATTTTATGGGCTTTGAAAATTTTTAGACGGTTATTTAAGTCAAAATTTGAGTTGATTTTTTAGAAGACAAATTATAGAATATCACTAAGAGATTTAGTCTTCTAATGAAGATTTCACGATATTATTCGAGATTTCTCATTAATGTAAGTTCCCATGATTAACTACACATGTCAATTGTGAGAGAGAACTTTTTATCAAACTAATCTCTTAGTTCTATGATATTTTTCTTTGATGTCGTCAGTATGGATTATTGGAAAGAATATACTGCTATTAGTTCAAAGAAGATGTGGAATTATGATTAAATCAATAAAAAGCCTTATAGTTTAGTCATCTTAGGTTGTTATGAACCCTATATATTTAGTCAGAGGAAATAATCGACCCAATTTGATTGACAAATCTTTGTCAATAGCCATGCATTATGTTGTTAAACAAACCTTGTGGATCTGGAGTTAAAGCTTATTGAAGGGGCTAATTATAATCTGATCTTTGTTATAAAGTTTTCATGTCCTGTGCGCGTCTCATTGTTTGGAAGTCAGATTTTTCATTAGAAGTATCTAGGCTTATCAGGCTTAAGTTGTAACTATAATATAAAGATATCATCTCAATCAAGCTGAGCCATTTTTTATGCGAGATTTTTAAGCATGATTATATGAATACACTTGATATAACATTAGTTCTTTATGAGTTGGTTAAATTTAGATTTACCTTTATTGAAAAATTCGTGTGAAAGATGTATGGGTGGCTGTTTTGAGCATAAATCAGCTGATTATTGCTTGATTTATCCACATCGGGAGGAAATCCTTGATTGTTTTGATAATTAAACCCATTATTTGGGTTATGGTTCAATGTTTTTGTAACGAGTAGATTGATTTTGTCCATAACCCAATCTTCAGGTCTAATCCTATATGTTTGTCCTACATAATTAAGGCTTATTGAGTTGTAATTGGCTTTCTCGTCAGGATCTCTAGCGAAAATCTCATGAAAAGTAAAATACGTAATATCGTTCTCAATTTGCACCTCATATTATTAAGTAATATTAATCTTCAATTGGAGCACACATACGATGGCTTCCTCCTAAATGCTAACGGGCTCTCTTTGACTCACTATGATTTTGAAGGCAATGTAAGAAATTTTGAGTCTGTAATTTTGAGCTAACCAAGTTGGTAAATTGCAAGTTCCTCGTGGCTTAAATTTTAATATTTAGTGGGTATAAAGTAGGTATTAATACAAGATCCAACATAGACCTGAGTAGAAAAAATTGAATTTGGGATGATCTGATTAACTTTTGGTTTAGGTTTTGGTCTAGAATTCTAATCTTAGGTTGACCTAAAATGACTTGCACTCAAGATACATTGTCCCACCATGTATCGTATGAAAACCTCTTACCTACTTTTCGTGTTTTTAACTCACAATTATCATGTATGAAGATTTCAAAGCACTGTGCATGATGCTTTAAAATCCTTAGATGGAAATTGGTTGTTTTCGAAGAGTTGACAACCCTTGAAAAAAATGACACATGGGAATCTGTTGATGTATATAAAAGAAAGACAACTGTCGGTTGCAAATGAGTTTTTACAATTAAGTATAATTCTGATGACTTTAGAATGGTATAAGACTCGATTAATTGCCAAGGGATTTATTTAAATCCGTGACATGGATTATTTAAAAACATTCACTACAGTTGCAAAACTTATCTCGACAAAAGTTTTTCTATCACTTGCAATTAATCTTGACTGGCCCCTACAACAATTAGATATAAAAATGCTTCCTCACCGAGGACTTAGATGAAGAAATGTATATGGATGCACACATCAAGGGTTTAGTGAGAAGTTTGATACAGTGGTTTATAATATGAAAAAAAATTCTTATACAGTTTGAAAGAGTCATTGAGAGATTGATTTGAGAAATTTACACTATTT
>NW_018229152.1:0-1838 GCF_001263595.1 Phalaenopsis equestris
TACATATAATGAAATTATGAAAACACACCCTAACCTCTCTTGGTCGGAATCTCTAAACACTTATACAAGTAAAGGTAAAATTTATTTTCCTATTTCGATTAAATCATTTAAACATTATTATTATTATTAATTATTGTTATTACATATATACAAAATTAATAAATTTTATTGTTTTAATTAACTATTAACTTTACATTATTTAAGTATAAAATTTTCATTATTTTACTTTATGTAATCCTGTTAAAATTAAACGCACGAGGAATCAACCACTATTCGGAAACCACAGGAAACCCAAAAGCATCCGCCCCGCACCCCCCCCCCCCCCCCCCTTTCTCCTCTCCTTCAGCTCGATCGCCGCCTTTTCAGAAGTTCACTATCGAAGGCCTCCTCCTGCTTCTTCTGTCATGGCTCGATCGAAGCCCTTACGCACACAAGGAGGCTCCTCAGCACGAAATCAGACTTCTGCAATCAGGAGAGCTCCTTCCACAGGTTCCCTCCTCCAAGTTCTGCTTGAAACCACCTCTCTTCTCCTCCCACTTCTATTCAAAGCCGCCTCTCTTTGCACAGAAACCTCTTGAAAGTGTAAATGGTGTTGCTGCCTTTTTTGTCCTAGACGCACGCGACAATTACCGAGCCTGGTAACCCTTCTTCCTTCGTGCCTGTCGATTGACCGCCCCAAGTAAATCGTTCCTAACAATTGATCACACATCTAACTCCTTTACGCTTAATAAAACAACGGGCTCATACGAGTCCCCGATTGATTTCTAACAATTGATCACACATCTAACTCCTTCACGCGATAATTAATAAAACAACGGGCTCATACGAGTCCCCGATTGTTTGTTCCTCTCTCTCTCTCTCTGACACCCTCTCTTCGAACCCTTCAAGAAGTTGAAACGAGCGTCACAAAATTCCCCACTTGCAAAAAATTTCATCCTCGAAATGTAAAAGCTAACCTCAAGTCATCTCTCATTAAGTAGGTCAACATTAGTCATCCATAAATTTCATGAAAAAACTAGGGATCATTTATTAAAATGAAAAGTAATTATTGTAAGATAAAGACTTGATACAAGACGGCTCAACCATACTCCCCTCATCAATAAAAATTAGGATAACATATAACATAAAAATACGCTAGAAAAACACCCTTATACATAAGAAACCGCCAAACTCATCAGACTCTATCACAATCAGCAGTGATAGGTTCTTCAGGCTCACTGTAAGGGAATAAACTCGAGGTCGAACATGTCACGACCTGGCCGAGGCTTGGAGTTAACCAAGACGGGAACGAACGACCGAACGATGGAAATCAATACTCTACTATTCTATTTCTATCACAAACAGTTTAATATTCTAATAATACTTGAAAAAACCACTAAATAAAGAGATTAAAATTAACTCAGCGGGTTTAAGATACTCTTGTTGGCTACTTCATCTTGCCCATTTGTTAACTTTAAATCGATCCCCTGGGTTTTGCATAAATCCTTCACTCACTGGTCGACAAATTACATATTGTGTTTGTGATAATTACCAATGGTGGCCCATAACGAAAAATTAGATCTATCAAAACAGTTGATCCCCTGGCTTTTGCAAAAATCCTTCACTCCCTGGTTAACAAATTACGTTATGATGTCTGTGATGATTATCATTGGTAGACCATAACAACAAATTAGATCCGTCCATATCAAATTTTGAAGGACCTCCGTGGTGATCCAAGCAACCGACTTAGCTTCGATCCACTGCAAAGGAATTTATCCTGGTAGCATGACAAAGGGTAAGGGTCCAAGGATGTAGAGTCCCCAAACAGTGAAAGTCTATGGACAAAGGGTGGGTTGTGA
>NW_018229153.1:0-894 GCF_001263595.1 Phalaenopsis equestris
GTCAGCGGCGTCGAGGGCGCCGTCGGCGGGCTCTAATAATTTGGTTCCATTTTCAGATTTTTGCAATTTGATCAATTTCAAGCCTCAATGACATCCGTTCAATCATTATAAACATAATTTTAAGTGATTAAATGATGTACTTATCACAAATAAATTTTCACAACACAAAACATCACAATTTTGTATAAATTCCAAGAGTTACAATATACGTTACATAACATAAGAAAGTTTGGTATTTTCTCAACCTTAATACATTAATTCAGCTTCGCAATCCAAGCCACAACACTCAAAATGCTTAAAAAAAAACATCCTATGCTTAGTCTCAACTATACAAAGATCTAAAAGCATAATTCTAAAGCAAAGCAAATGCAAAGTTCAAATCAAGTTACATAGATAGTTAGATAGGTAGTAATATAAATCTACTATTCTTCATATTAAGTACTAGATTCTCCTCTAACTTTGTAATTGATTTACTTGAATTTGTAATTGATTTCCTTGATTATGTAATTTTTGACCCATGTTTAATATCAGCTCTTCCATAGACAACTTCTTCTCCTCATCTTCCTCATCAGCCATATCAAACTTCCTTTGATATGTCCAGAGTGATCAAAATGTTCTTTCATCCTCCAGTCTAGATGATCAAAGAAATCAGAGATATTATTAATTACATTCATGAAATTTTGTACCTCCTTCTCCAATTCTCCTTCTCCAATTTCCCTTCTCCAATTTCTTGATTCTGCGCAGAATCACCAGAGTCTTGTCCGAAACTAAAGGTTGGATAGGCAGTGAATTCTAAGACGATTGATCTACATAATAGTCATATCATTTTCAACTTCATAGGCTGGGAATCTCTCAGTTGGGTCCAAATGCTTCCAAGGGAGGAGAACCCTTTCC
>NW_018229153.1:1049-1604 GCF_001263595.1 Phalaenopsis equestris
TTATTTAGAAACTTTACCGATCTTCATTGTCGGTAACAATTTTGTAGAAATGAAGAAGTGTCAGTGTTTCAAAACGGGGTTTAACTGTGTCGTAGAAAAATTAACATACTCGTTTTCTCTCATTTCCTAGTCTTCAGTTTCGTCCGCTAAATATTGGTAAATCTCATTCATCTGGTTTCTTGTCGGGATGAAATTGGAATAATGGTAGACAGGAACGTTCTCGATCATATATAATTCATTGATCTGTGCAGGAGTAAAAGTTATCCATCTACCTCACACATAGACGACTCCCTGGTTGATTTCATGCAAATTTGCATAAAATTCCTTTACCATAGGAACAACCACGGCGGCAGTAGTATAACACAGCACTTCCCATCTTTGTCGCACTATCATCCCTTCAATTACCTTCGTGGGATTATTCAATCCGCGATTTATGAATCCTCGTTCCCTGATTAATATTTTCTTCGTTAATACCTTGTTGAAGATTCGCTGCGCTTTCGCACTAATAAACTTTCTCCGGTGCATTCTGGGATTATCAGGGGAATTGGACGCCAT
>NW_018229154.1:0-1122 GCF_001263595.1 Phalaenopsis equestris
ATAAAAGTCTACATTTCCCTTAGGCATACAAAAGACAAATTTGTCCTTAGGGTAAACGCACTCGTAACAATACTCCCCCCTTCCCCAAAAGACACCCAGTCCTCAAGGTGGTAAAAATGAGAGTATTCGTCCTTCCCCGTAGCTGTCTCTACCTTTTCATCCTTTGTTCCCTCGTCCTTGCAACAGTGTCTTGGAGTAAACTTCTCATCATACTGAAAACATAATCCCTTGCTCGTTTCTCACGTATCTCTGTCTCTATAAGGCGCATGAGTGTTGCTCCCGGTCGTGATCCATTATTCGTGTCTCATGCAACCTCGCTCTGGACTTCCACTGTTTGAACTTTTACCATTACCATGTTTGCAGTTGTTATGTATGAAGCTTCACTTGTGTTGCTCCTGTTGGCTTTCTTCATCTATTTCTTATCATCCGCCATCTGAGCTAGCTCCATCATCTCTCTCAATGTCTACAGTCTTAGTAGTTGGTGTGTTGCCCGTATGTCAGGCTTTAAGCCGTTCATGAAATTTCCCTCTAGTACTACTACAGAAATCCCCTACAGTTGTCCTAACAATAGTTCAAATCCCTCCTTATATTTCATAACCATCTCCACCTGAGTCAAGGCATAGAATTGCTCGTGTAGGTCTCCTTCCTGGATAGCTCCGAAGTGTTCTAACAACAATCCATAAATTCATCCCACGAATAAATCGGGAATTTAGCCTCCCTCTACTGAAACCAAGCTAAAGCTTTACCCTCCAAACACAATCCTTCCACCATGAGTTTCTCCTCCCCATCTAATCCATTCATCGTGAAGTATCGCTTCGCCCGATAAACCCATTCACCTGCATCTTCCCCCTCTAAGATTGACATTTCAGCTTCCTAACTATAACTTTTCCACCCCAACTTCCTCCTCCTCTGTTGTTTCCTTCCAAGTATCGAGAGTAAAACTGTCTCCTTCGACTGTAAACATATCCCCTCCCCGCATCTCTCTCTTCTTCGTGTTCCTCTAAACTTCTAGCATAATCCTTTTTCCATGTTTTGGCCCAACCACCTCCATCAAAAATCTCTATTCCACCCATAATCGGAGCCCTGAGAGGAGGTTTGTGAGGGTGTATGTTTTTCTCCTCA
>NW_018229155.1:0-1101 GCF_001263595.1 Phalaenopsis equestris
TTTTCTAATCCTCATTTAATTGAAACTTGATTTAGGCTAAGTCCCTACCAAGCCCTTAAGACCTAGGTGAGTTTCTTAATTATTTTTGAAAAGGTTAGGCTTTAGGTGGTCATGATTCATGATTTTAATTTTATTTAAAAATCAAAATAGGGGTATTAAATTGAATAATTATTGACTTCAAAAGTCATACCCCTAAGTCCTGGGTTCATTTTATTTTAACAAACTTCCAAATTTTACAAATTTAGAAATCTTTTAACTTGTCTTTTTTAATTTAGAAAGTGAGGATGGTTTCTACCAATTAACCCCTTGTGTTTCAAACATTAAAAAAATTGATTAAGATCAGAGGTTACCCATTTTCCTTCTTGAATTGAGCCTAAATATTAATTATGGCTAAATTTCCAAAATTACACATTTGCCCCTAAGGCTCTAACACTTCATAATTTATGACTTTGAAATTTTTATCCTACCTCATTCATGGGTCAATTAAGGCATCAGAGGAGAAAATGTGAGTTTTCAAAATTTAATTTATTTATATAATTATTTTCATGCAAAAATAGGATTTTTCAAAGAAAATTCCAAACTTGACACAGATGACTCTTAATCCCTTGAAATTTTTACTGGAGGTAACCCTAGAGTAGAGAAGCATTTAGACTAAATTTCATGACTTTTTGAATTTTATCTGAATTTTAAGAATTATTTTAAGTTCTGGGGTATTTATTAAATACAAAATATTTTAAATGGGGAAAATTAAGTTTTATATTTTTGAAAAGTCTCCCTAAAGTTAGGAAAATTAGGGAAGAATATTTTATATTTTTTTGAATTTTATTTGATTTATTGGAATTATTCTTAACGAAAACCCATTTTTCGCCTTTAAAGATCATTTTTAAGCTTTAAAATTCAATATCTTTTTTTAGAAAACGAAGAAAAAATATTCTAATTATTCATAAGTGATTGGGAAGCAATTTAGAATATTTTCATGAGTTTTATTATTTTTGTGACTTTTATGGATTTTTAATTATTTTAGATATTTAAAAATAGGCTAAAAATGAAGTTTTTATTTTGAATTTCATTTTATTTTTAGAAAATACCTCTGATCACAGA
>NW_018229156.1:0-620 GCF_001263595.1 Phalaenopsis equestris
TATATATATATATATATGTAGGAATATCCAATTAATTTTTTTTTTTGTTAAAGCTACTAAAATTTCCATTTAGGCATACTTAAATTTAAGAGTAATTTAATTATAATTCAATTTTCCATTTTTAAATTTAAAGTTTATTTCATTTTAACGCGGTGCGCCGCTTGAGCATTCCAGGTAGTCGATCGAGCTTCTTTTTCTTCTTCCTCCTTTCCTTTAATGCTCGCGACACTACAGAGCCCATTCGAGCCCTAGTCCCTTTGATTCGTTCGTGAGCAGAGGGGGGAAACAACCAAATAAGCCGCTTGCCTCCTCTTCCATCCTCCTCTTCTTTCTATGCTCCTCCTTCCTCTTTCTCTTCCTCGATTTATTCTTTCTTCTTCTTCCTTTCACTCTATCGATCTCTCACGCCTTCTCTATCTCTCTCGATTCTTCCGTCTCTCGTGAGAAAAGAAGGGATGAGACGAGGGAAATTCTCCCTCGTCAAGTTATGGCGGGGGGGGGGGGGGGGGGGGGGGGGGGGGGTTGGGGTGGGGGCTGCTCATCTAAGATGAGCCTAAGTATGATTGGACTTGAGAGAGGAATTTTAGGTCCTCTAAAGCTTAACTTAGGATAAAGCCTCT
>NW_018229157.1:0-3110 GCF_001263595.1 Phalaenopsis equestris
AATTCATCATTCCTGCAACAAAACATCAAAAAAATATTTCTTTAAGGTGCAATATCATTAAAAATAATATAAAAGAGGTATGAAAATCTCAACATATTTTCCTTTGGTCAAAAGGTCTAGACCCAAATTCAATCAAGGCCTAATTTGTGTGTTGATCAAAATAATGTTATGGATATGTTTTAGATTTAAATTCAATCAGAGGCTCAATCAGAGGTTGGATTGATCAGAGGCCTAGACCAAATTTGTGTCTAGATCAAAATTCAATTAGAAATGTAGATGTTTTATATTTAACTTATGTTAAGAAAGGCAGAGACAAGACTTGGGCATATTGTATAAAAAATGATTTTAACCTATTATAATTAAATGAAAACATGGCACTCCTGAATGATAAAAATTTCAATTCCAGTCACCGACAGCTTCTTATGGGCAACTCCTCCAACACAAAATAGTGTCGACAGCTTCTGGCGACTCTGCTGGGGAATAGCTTTTCTCTCCATTCAAATTAAGAAATATTTGTGTGTGATCAAAGTCTAGTGTAGAGGCTCTCTGTGAGGGGGCTTTGATGGGGCTTCTTCTCCTCTCACTGTGGTGAAGGTGTGGGTGAGTTTAATTGAGATTTGGTGCACTATGGAGGTGTGGTGGATAATGTCCTGTTTTCGTCAAGGATTTGAACTCAAAAATTGAGCTCCGACAAGGAAAATGAGAGCAAGGAGGTGGTTGGGCTGCACTGAGGAGGTCTCAAATAGGCTATGGGAGCAATTTGGAAGGGTCTCCTTGAGAAAATTTCAGCACCCTTAGGTTGGTCGTAGAGGTGAGGTTTTATAGCCATGGCCGGAGAGGGGAGCTCAAGGCCTGGCCTTGTGTGTAAAATAGTGCTTAGGTGGAGGGATGAGGAGCCCTCAAGAGCCATTGAGATGAGGTAGCCTCTATGGTTGAAATTGGGTTTGATTTGGCCTTGGGGCTCTCAGTTTTAGGGTTTTTCGGCCACTAGGCCGAACGGCAGGGCCAGGGGAGGTGGCCAGGAGGTCATGTGAGCCAGGGGAAGGTTTAATTATAATTTACTCCCAATGACAAGTGATTATGGAGGAGATATATGGTTAAGGCCCAAAAATGGGCTAAGATCCCTTAATTTAGGGACCCATTGGTCCACAAATTACTTGTGTTGTTTGAGAGGATTTAGCCTGGTTCATAGAGAGTACTTGGTGTTTGTGGTGTCATTAATTTGGTGGCTTAGGCATGGCTAAGTCAATTTTGGTGTATGGGTTCAATTTGGGTCAAAATGGCTAGCAATTTTGTATGTGTCCAATGTAGGTACAAATGACCAAAGGTTGGGTTTAGGTTAGGCTAGCCATAACATTGAGCTCAATTTATTGATCAACATTGTGTATATGATTGCAATGAAGATTTTTGGTGAAGGATTGAAATGATTTTGAGTTCAATTGGGGGTTCAACTTGAAGGATTTTAGAATTTTGGTCAATTTGGGTATGTTGGGCTAGACTTGGGTCTAGAATGGGCTAAGCTTGGGCTAAGTCCAAATTTATTGTTGAAAATGTTCTATAGGAACATCATGAAGAATTTTTAACATAAATTGGGTGTCAATTTTGGGGTTAGGGCAATCAATTTGGTGGAATTTTGGGACATAAACAATTTGGGGGAAATTTGGGAAATTTTGGACTTGGGTTAAAATTAAATGAAATTGAGGCTTCAACAAGACCAATTGAAGGTCAAATTTGATGTTTAGGATTATTATGAAAAGTTTAGGATTCAAATTGGGGCAAATTGAGCAGGTTATGTTGTTCAATTTGGTGGAATCAAGTCATAGGGCCAAAATTGGGGGTTTGACTTAGATCAAATTTGGGCTCAAAGTATGGCCAATTAAGATTGGATTTGATTTATATTGGTCATTTGAAAGGTGAATTTGAGTTTAGAATTTAAATTGAGGGAAATTTGGGCCAAATTGATGGACATTTGAGGTGAATTTGGGGAAATTGGGTCTTTAAAGGCAATTTGGGGGTTTTGGTTAAAATGTTCAAATTGGCCAAATTGGGTTGAATTGAAGAGTCCAAATTTGTTTTGGTGATATTTGAAGTGATTTTGGATTTTTGGGAAAAGTTTGGGGTGCCAAGGGTATTTTTGTAATTTTGGCTATTTTGGGGGTATTTGTCTAAAGTTGGAATTTTTTTGTGGTTTTCGGTTACTTGGGTATCTTCAAAAAGTTTGAAATGATTTTTGAGCAAATTTGGGTAATTTGGGTGAATTTGAGGATTTTGACCAAATTTAGGGTTTTAAGGGCATTTAGGTAATTGGGGTGGATTTTGGGGGTCAAAAGGCCAAGTTGGATATTTTGGTAGAATTGGGGTACCAACCACCCTATATGAGCCATGGACCAATGGAATCCCCATTTGGGTCCTCCATGTACTGGTCTGAGCTAAACCTTAGCTTAGGGCTAGTAGGTTTAGGAGACCATCTACATGAGTCTTCGGAAAGATAAAGGGATCAAAGTTAATAAAGTTTGGGTTTATGGCCGTGAGTGGTTGTGAGTGATTGCGAGTTAGAGTGAGTGAGGTCAACCCTAAGGTCAAAGATTCCTATGGGAACTCTCCTCAAGCTCTCTCATATTGACCCCTCCTATTAAGTGCTAGAGGTTATGACCAATATGTAGAGCTTCAAGTTGAGCAAAGAAGAGGTAGAATTTCTAATGGTGAAGGTTCCTTTTCTAGTTTCCTAGGAATAGTCAACAGGAATGTCCTATGGCTAGACCCTAGGCTACTAAAGAGGAAAAATTAAACCTCAACCAAAAGTGAGGTCAACAAAACCCTAAACTGAGTGGCTTCTTGTACCTTATGTCGCCTGAAAAATGGAATAGTGTGACTTATAAAACTATTTTACTTTTTATGGGTCATGAGGGTCAACACTTTCTTCAATCTTCAATTAGATCTTCAGACAGCGGAGTTTGATTGAAAACATTTGTTTCACCACTAAAGTTGGTATGGAAGCTACGAAGAAAGCTTAATTGGAAGTGTTGAGTGGGGGAAAGCCTCAGGGAGTTTTTGGTGAGGAGAGCTTGTGGAGAGGAATTAGATAGTGGGTGTATGGTATAAATGACATT
>NW_018229158.1:0-1091 GCF_001263595.1 Phalaenopsis equestris
AAATCTGTGGCAGGTTGCACCACTTTCACTAGCACCCACTCAGGAGGGACCTCTTCCTTACTGATAAGACCTGAATCCTATTGAAGAATTTTCGTCCCCATCAAGCTCCTAGAGCCCATTAAAAAGCTGGGGTTCACCTCTTCTGTTTGGACATCTGGCGATGGGTAACATGTTGGGCTGAAAATAACCTTTGAATATCCTCACATGACGCAAAATAACCCCACTTCTGACATGCTGGACCTCCCTACGCGAGGGTAACTCTGGAAGGAGTCTATACATCTGAAAGATATGCAATTCTCTGATCTGTGGTGGCCTTGTATCTTTGGTCGACTCTTCAAATCACAACCCTTTTGGACATCTAAGGTTAGCTCTGTTGATATTCCTCTCAACATATGTGAAATCATAGCTCTAAGTACCACAATTTCATACTCTGCTGAATGCCCATTGCATCGAGGTCACTACCTTCTAGAATGACTACTGTTTTCATAGCTAGAATCTCTATCTTTGGGTTAACTGGAAGTGGTGACGTCTCTTCCTCGTTGGCTGCAAGTTAAGAATCCTCTCTGAAGTCTTCATCTTCTCCTGGATCAACAGTGTCATTGCCCAATTTCTCAACAACACCCTGCTTAGTGACATAGATCACTCCCTTGGCTGTGCATTTTGAGTCAACATGCCATATTCGTGGCACTTGCAACACTTCCTGGCTGTGATAGATTTAAGGATGCAGATTGGTTTTACCTGCTCTTCACTCGGAATCAACTCTTGTGACGGGGTCATTTTGGGTGTTCTCTTCGGTGAGATATGGTTGTAATACCTTGAGGTTGAGCTCTGCCAGTAAACTTGAGTGGTCGCCCAGTGATGGGGTCTCTCCCCTTCTTAAGCTAGGGTCTGAAGTTTCTGTCTGTAGTAAGATGGTAGAAAGTGACTTGTATCTCCTGCTTCATTTTTCAGATTCTCTTTCTCCTCTTCAATGTCGTCGTTCACAATCGAGGGTAACCTCCCATTGGATTTCATCCTAAATATCCGCAAGCTTTCGTTGAAGTTGGCAGATCTATTTTTGTATCTCCTCTTGGGTAGGCTCGAGCATGTAT
>NW_018229159.1:0-917 GCF_001263595.1 Phalaenopsis equestris
ATCCACTAGACAAAAACAATAATCCACAATTTAAGATTATCTCTAGAGGAGGATGTGCTGCAAATGGGGAATCAATTGCAAAGTTAAGGTGTAGTAATAAGGAATATAGAAAATCAATGAAGATAGATTGCTTCTACAAATAACAATCATCCTTAAGGTATTCTTCCTAGCAGCTTTGAGTTGAAGCCTAAAGAAAAGGTAAGTGAGTAATTAAAACATGAATAATACTTAGATTTGCAGGGCTGCAAATGTTAAACTAAGTGCTTCATGGGACACACCCCATGTTTATCTGTGTTTGTTTGTTGTGTTCATGTTTGTCTGTGAGTTTGTGTGGAGTGCATGTTCATTATGATGTGATATGATTGGTATTATTTGTGGATATTTTGGTGTGAGAGTGAATTGTTATGAAGTTAGTGTTTCACGAGGGAGGTGATTCCTTAACTTCTTCTCATGGCTAGACTTGCATATGCTCTTTTGCAGTAGTTGGATTGACAATCCTACAATGACTCAACTCTCAATCGGACTTAAGCATTACTAGAGGTATGTTGAGTTTGTACATTGGACAAATCCATATTAATTATGTTACTTCCTTTATCTGATCTTATTTACATTGAGTAGGGTCATGAGCCTACTTGACGAGTAACATGAGGATGAACTTACAATATCAAGGTTCATCTATAGGCGCATACATTAGGGGATGCTGAAATGCTTGAGATTGGTAACACATGAGCCAATATAAGAAGGATAATCTGGTCCATGGACTAACACTACTAAATTAGTGGAAGGCATCCAGTATATTAGTGTAGTGATTTCGTTAGAAATTGGAAGTAAGGTAGGGAGTTGTGACTAGTAGGAGGATAAATTGACCTCATTTATCTATGACATTTGTGTAAGTCTTAAAAGAGTGATATAGGACT
>NW_018229160.1:0-907 GCF_001263595.1 Phalaenopsis equestris
CCCAACTATTGCATCGACAGTAAAATAACAGAAGTTTTTGCAATGTCGAGCGATAATCAATCGTTCAACTTATCCTCCCGGATTTTTAAAACTTCGATCCTGAATCACTTTTTTATTTTCTTGAAAACAATGAAATCAAGCACTAGTTCTAAAGCTAATAAAACTTTGCTCTTCATATTTTATTTTCCTTTTACTCGATCTAGGTGCCATAGAAAATCTAGAAAAATTTGATAAAAATTCCGAATAAATCCCAAAATTTCGAAAATAAAAAATGTAAACCCTTTAAACTCAAATTCACTAAGAGTTTTTCACCAAAGCATTTTCTCAAAATCTCCCCAAAAATTTCAAAATTTCGGATCTAGTCAATGTGAGAAAAATATTTGGTGAGAATAAAAAATTTTTACTTAAAGTGTAGCTCTTACCTAGAGAAGATAAATTTCAAAGTTCCTTTACCTCTAAATCGCCTTAAATCCGCCCAAAATCAAGCCCTAGGTGCAAAATTGAATATTGAAGGTGACTTAGTGAAAATCGCGAATTAAAGGGTTAATTCGCCGCTCTCGGGTCGAAGGTGTCGTCGGCGCCATGTCAGGCGCCAATGTCGGCGCCAATGTCAGCGCCGTCGGTGCTGAAGGACTGAAATTCACTATTTTGATTTTTCAAATTTTCAATTTCCTTTCAATTTTCTCTAAAGTTTTTTTGTAGTATTTTTAAACACAAATTTTTAAGTGTTTTTAAACACAAATTTGATCTAAATTCATAAATACACATTTCACAAACAATCATTTTCACAAACTACAACAAAATAACTATTATATATGAAAATACACTTTTTATAAACACATTTCACAAATCACATATTCACACCTATGAAGTAAACTAATTATAAATCAGCGTCGAAATTAAGCCA
>NW_018229160.1:1014-1683 GCF_001263595.1 Phalaenopsis equestris
AAATCCACACAATTACACTAAACACGTAAACATTTTTAAACAAGTAGAGAATTCCCAATCTTCAATCATTCAGCCTCATCTTCAGTGCTATCACCTCGTCTAATATCTCCCATAGATTGGTAATGAACATATAGGTTGTAGAAGGATCAGTACGAGAATTGATATGTCGAATTTTTTTTGATCCACCCCTTTTCCTTAAACATCCGAACCAATCCTGCTTCAAAAGTTCTAGTGTGATAAAAATTCTCTTTCATTCTCCAATCTAGGTGATAAAAAATGTACTTGAGATCTTCCACTGCATTCATAATACTTTGAAATTCTCTTCTAATTTTCTTCAATTTCTTCTCTAAAATAAGCAAACTTCCAGCTGTTGGCGACATTAATGGAGATGAAGTATGTGAAGAAGGATCTATAATAGCATTTAGTGCTTCATTTCCATTACCAAAATACTGATCATCAATAGGGATCACGGGCTCCCATGGCAGTAAAACTTTTTCCCAACTTTCATATGACACTTGGGATTGACTGCAAATCAGAAAAACTGTAGAAGGATGCCTAAGTCCATAAATTGATCCATTCATAATGATTCTCATCACATATTTAAATATAATTAAACTTATATCAATATTATATCAATAGGGTTTTCCATTTGAATACAGTAGTTTAAAA
>NW_018229161.1:0-1036 GCF_001263595.1 Phalaenopsis equestris
TTTTGCAAATGAAATTTTAGAAAATTTCTCTGATGGACAGTTATATAGTAGTGATGAAATGAATGTATCGTGGTATGTTGATATAGTAAATTATATTGTAAGTGATATTCTACCACCTGATATTAAAAATTCACAAATAAAGAAATTCATTTATGATTCAAAATTATATTTTTGGGATGAACCATATTTATATAAAAAATGTAAAGATCTAATTATTAGACGAACCATGGCCAGACAATGTCGACAGCGCCGACGGTGTCTCGAGCAGTTTTGTGCAGTTTTGATGTTTTTGGAGGACTTTGGCGGGATTTCACTCCTTTAATAACTACGTGAGGTGTTTTTAAAGTCCTAAAAACTGCCTTGGACGACTAGAAACTTCATATTTTTGAATTTCATGGCTTCCAATTCCAGAAATACTTCCAGGTATAGAGTTTTCAATAGAAGAAAGTTTATCAATTTTGACGCGCAGAGATTATACGACAAATTCATTACGAAGAAGAGTCTTATCAAGGAAAGAGGCTTTGTCAATCATGGATTGATTAATCCAAGTTCTCTGATTGATAAAATCAGTGTATAAAGACGATGGGAAGTTCTGTGCTACACTACCGTTGTAGTTGTTGTACCAGTGGTGAAGGAATTTTATGCCAACTTACATGGAATTACCCAATGAGTTCTCTTCCTACGAGGTAAGGCTGCACTATTTACTTCAATGCAAATTAATGAGTTGTATATGATAAAAAATATTCCCATCTGTCATTATACAAATTTTATCCTAACGAGAGGTTTAATGCAAGATGTCTATAATTTTCTGACGGATGAAAGCGATATTTGGAAAATGCGAGCTGAAGGATATGTTAGTTTCTCCACTTCATTGCTTAATCCAATATCGAAATAGTGCCATTTCTTCATTTCTGCAAAATTACTCCTTATCATTAATATTAGTAGAGTCACCAAAGAAAGTGTTATTTTAAACTTCTGCATTCAAATGGAAAATCTCATTGATGTAGGATATATCATTTTTAATTCTATTATGGGT
>NW_018229162.1:0-389 GCF_001263595.1 Phalaenopsis equestris
CAATATTCATGAATCTGATGCATTTACTAAGTTATTAAATCAAGTTAGTGCAATTTTAAGAAAGTTAGATCAATTTGGAATTAATTTTTCTCAACCAATTCCTATGATTGACTATAATACATTAGGCCAAAATGGTAGATTCTCAAGCATAATTGAAAACTTTGAATGCCATAAATCACAAGTAGAATAAACCATATTCAAATTATTAGAACCCAGGTTGGAAGAGCCATCCCAACATCAATTGGAATAATACTACGGGTGATAATAATCAGCAATGGGAGAACAATCAAGTAAACCCATTAGGAAACTGGAACAACCAAGGGAATAATAATTATATATCTACTTATCCTTTAGGTTTTAACAGTAATCAACAATTTAAGGAGAAGAAG
>NW_018229163.1:0-3399 GCF_001263595.1 Phalaenopsis equestris
TTAATATTTTGGCATGTTGTTGCCTCTATCATGAGTGAAATTCTCTGACTTTTCTAAAATCAGAGAAGACTTCTAGACAGAGATCCATATTTTTCAAGTTTGTCTATTATTTGCATAAATTAATCATTATAATTTGCATATTGCTTAGAAAAATCCAAAAAAATGTTGGAAGGTTTACTGTGACCAGAGAAGCCTTTGGAAAATTTTTCATGAGTTAAGTCATTAAAAACACACCTAATTTGCACAAAACCCTAAAACACAAAGAAAATTAATTTGAAAAATATAAACATCTAAATTACTTGATTTTAATTCTACTCTAAGATTTAATGTTCAGAGGACTCCCCATAAAAACTTCAAAATATTTGGAGTTCATTTAATAACCTAATTTAAATTTTTTTTTAAGTTAAATTCCATTTTGACATTAAAATGATTTTTAATAATTAAAATATAACTCAAAAAATCATAAGAATTGGTTTTGGGAGTTCTCTGTGATCAAATAAATTTTCTAAAAAAAAATTGTAAATAAAATAAAAACTTCATTTCGAAACATATTTTGAATATTTAAGTAACTAAAAATTAATAAAAATCACAAAATTAGTAAAATTCATGAAAATATTCTAAATTGTTTCATAATCACTTAGAAATAACTGAAATATTTTTCCTAATTTTCTAAGCGAAGATATTGAATTTTCAAGCTTAAATTAATTTTTAAAGGCTAAAAAATGAAGTTTTCTTATTCTTTCACTTAAAAAAATTCTAATAATTCAAAGAAAAATTAGAAAAATCTAAAATTTATTTCTCTGAGTTCCTTGACCTCAGAGAGATTTAATAAAAATATAAAACTTATTTTTCCACATTAAAAATCTTTTATAATTAATTAATGCTCCAAAATTAAAAATAATTTTATTAATTCAAATAGACCTCAAAACACATGAAATTTGGTTCAAGTGGTTCTTTGGTCGAATTCTACAACTAATAAAAATTTCAAGTGATTAGTCTTTGTCTTAGTTAAGTTATAAAATTTTCTTTGAAAAGTCCTATTCTTGCATATAAATAATTATATAAATTAAATTAAATTTTGAAAAATCACATTTTCTCCTTTGTTGTTTTGATTGACCCACGAGTGAGGTGAGATAAAATTTTGGAAGATCATTTGAATTAAATTTGATAAATTATGAAGTGATAGAGCCTTAGGGGCAAAAGTGTAATTTTAGAAATTTAACCTTAATTAACATTTAGGCTTAATATAAGAAAGGGAAATGGGCAATCTTTGATCCAAATTAATGTATTTGGATGATTGAAATGTAAAGGATCAATTGGCAGGAATCAATCTCATTTCTTAATTGAAAGATAAATTTGAAATTTTCTTAGGTTATCAAAATGTGGAAGTCTACCAAATTGAATGATCTTAGACTTAGGGGTATAATTTTGGGTGTTAATAATACACTAATTAAATACCCCTATCTGGTGTTCAAGTGACATTCAAATGTTTTGATGAAGAATTATTGTCACTTAAAATTTTATCTCTTTCAAAATGACTAAGACATCCATCAGGATCTTAAGGGCTTAGTGGTGACTTAAGCTAAATCAAATTTGGTTAAATGAAGATTAGAAAAGTGAATAAAAATTGAACACATTTGAAACACAGCAAGCCCAAGTTAAAACCAAAATTGGCTAAGTGTCTTAATAACACTAACTTGCCCCTTTAAGGGTCTTCACTTGCATAATTCTCAAATTGAATGATAAATGATAATCACCCTACTCTTAGGGATAATTGAAACATCAATGTTCATTGAAACTATAAATATTTACAGGATGGATTATTAAGCAACATAATAAGTTTAAATGAGCTTGAGACTCTTCACCAGGCGGTGAGGGGAAAGCATGGACCTGCCTTTTCTCCTGACTTGTTGGATACCTCAGAGGTCTACTAAAATTGATATGTTTTGCTTAATAAAATCATCCTTAATCAAACCAATAAGGACTCACCAAGATATAATCTAGGAACATTATTTTTTTTCAGCTTTACATAAAATGCCCTTACATGCATTTTGAGTTTCAGTTGGAGATGTTGGGTAGACCATCCAGGTACGCTTTTATTGTGATTTATTTACCTGCATTTTTATTTTCCCGTACTTTTTTTTAGTACATTACTGTACTTACTCACCTGCATGTATAACTAAAATATGAACTTGCATGCTAAACAACAATGTCACTCTGCATAAAAACCAATACTGCTAGGATAACCACAAAACCAACAAAAAAAAAAAAAAAAAAAAAAAAAAAAAAAATCCCCCGCCACAACATTCAAAATATAAATCAACTCAAAAGATCACAAATATCAGAAAATAATAATTGCAACTAAATTAAGACGTCTTTATCGGATGATCAGGAATCTCTCGGAGAAGGTAACCTACGGTTGCTAACGAGGCTTCCCACAGTCTAAATGAAAGTATGGAACTCATTAGGTTTAGTTTAGTAAATTCATTTGGACTAAGTGAATTTGTTAGAAAATAGTGGTACCGGAATAAGGGAACCATAGGATCCTAACCGGTGTCGCTCAAATCAACTTTAACATGCCCCCATAATTTTTTTAAGGAACTACAACCATAGGGTCATCTGATTTGAAATCGTAACTTGACACACTAGAAAACTTAAACTCCCCACGACGAGGTGGTTGGAGCAAGCATGGTGGGCAGCACGACCATCTTCAACAGCGAAACTTGTCTTCCCCAGCTAAATCATTCCTTCCTTAGAATTAAACAATCAAAGTCATAGGACTTGGAGATTGTTTGCTTATGCAACATAAATCCTCACCTTATCTTTAGGCCTTTGTATAGCTCTGATGTACAACATAGGCCCTAACTCGTCTTAGGATTTCAAGGTTGTCGTTCGTCACGACCTAAATCCTCACATCTTTCAGGCTATTTGTGTGATTATTTCACACAAATGTAAACCCTAAGAAATAAAATTGGTAGGATGAAACATTCAAATAATTTCTCTTCTAAATTGAAGCCAAACAATAGGATAGACTTGGAAGTCACTGAGTTTTTCCTTTGGATCTATGATATCCTCTTGTTCTTCATTCTTTGGATTCTACAAAAAGATGTTCAAAATTTGAGTTATTCCCTTTACACATCTCTTTCTCTGATTTCGTTGAAAAGTCCTACCTTATTGAACTCCTTGAAGATAATATTTCCTGATTTTTATCGAGAGTTTTCTTAGGTGACATCGGTTATCTAAGTTGTAATTAACTATATGGGCTTACCCTTATAGGAAGTTTTTCCGAACCCAGCTTAATAATAACCCTATTTAATTCTTCGTATTAAATAAGGGAATTCCTCGACAAATAAAATGGTCTCGTAGACCAAACAGATGTCGTATATTTCTTAGTTTATT
>NW_018229164.1:0-1208 GCF_001263595.1 Phalaenopsis equestris
TGGGCTTTGTTTTGGTGTGGGTTGTACTGTGGGAGTAGGACCCCTAGGGGTGAGTTAAATGTATTTTTTTGATTTTTAGACGGGGATCCTCCTACCCTCCCTTATTTTGTACCTTTGTTTTATATTGACACGTAGGGAGCCACCGTTGCTCTTTCTTGCAAATATAATTATATATATATATATATATATGAACAAGACATTTACAAAAATCCTTTGCGATACATATTGCAATGAAGATTTTTAAAAAATAAGTGAGTACAAAAATTCATGGCCAACAAATGCTGGATTTCTCCACAAATACTCATTAGAAGAAACAGAAATGAAATGAATATCATAAAATTTACCGTATGCATGCAATGACAAATCTATTGCGAAAAAGTCTGACTTATTATATATCGAGGACTTCTAAAGAACCAAAAGAAGAGTATCAAAAGAAACTTGTCATGACCAATAGATGATGGATTTCACCTCATATACTAAATGAGAAATTTTGGAATAAAATTATCATTTACCTTCTTACCAGGAAAAACTAGCAGTGCATTTCTCCTCGATCTTGTTAAAATACGGACAATATGATCATCTGTTGGAAAGAAACATACAGAGGTTGCATTGAAAAATAAACATGGACTCTCTTGAAAGTATTATAATACATAGAATAATGACATAAAAGTAAGTGAAACAATTATTACGAGAAACTTAATGCATGCACTTCTATAGTTATCCCAGCTAGGCAAATGTCAGTTAGCAAGTCATTCAGTAAATACAAATTTCTGCAACCAGTCACATGTCGAGAAGAGATAGGCTACTTTTCCTTGCAAATGGTTGCTTTTCAGCCCCCATGGAAAAAAAAAAGAAAATAAATAACACCCTATAGAAAAAATTATAATGATTAAAGAAAGACGATTTATAAAGCCTGAATCCAAACAATTGGAAAAATATGGGAACTGCTGCTACGCAGAATGATGAATAAAGTCTGATCCTCAAATGGAGAAGTTCAATATAAAAAGTGAACCCCTACAGTTTTCCTGAACATACTGCAATCCATCAAGTTGAAAAGAGGGCCAACATTACGATATAGGCTGATATGCATTGGCAGAAGTAAGCCCCCAAGGATAATGTGTGCGGAAAAAAGAGCACAACAATATGAAATAGGCTGATATGCATTGGCAGAAGTAATGTGTGCGGAAAAAAGAGCACAACAATATGAA
>NW_018229165.1:0-2438 GCF_001263595.1 Phalaenopsis equestris
TTGTTCTTCCTTGACTTCTTCTTGGTGGCTTGTGGTAGAATATAAATTGAGTTTATTTCTCTTGTAAGTTTATTTTTTTCGGTGTATCTCGGTGTAGAGCTTCTTCGATGTATCTCGGTATAGAAAGAGAAGAACACTGAGAGAAGAAGAGAGAGCAACGAAGTGAGAAGCTCCTAAAGTAGTAAAATCCTCTGCAACTCCATGGACGTAGACAATTTGCCGAACCACGTAAATCTGTGTGTTCCGTTGTGGTGCTACTGTTTTCTGGTGTAAATTTTCTCGTTCTAGTTTTCGCTTTGTCGATCGTTCTTCTGTTTGATATATATATATATATATATACCACATCAACTGGTGTATATAGTTCACAACGACCAGTATTATAGATAATAACTGTAGATGAAGTGAATGTTTAAGGGATCGAGAAATTTGATGATACAAATTTTAGTTATTATATGATGCAGATAGATAATGAGAAGAAACTTCATCTTCCGTTATTGAGGAAAAAACCTGAAATGATAGAGGAAGCTGAATGAAATTTGTTAAATCGATAAGTTTTGGGGGTTATTTGATTGACCCTATCGACGTCGGTTGCACACAACGTCATAAAAAAAAGACGACTGCAGATCACAGATCTTATTGCAGCCTCATCAGGTATGTGTGAAAAGCCATCGACGAATAACAATGTGTATTTGATGAATAAGTTATTTAACTTGAAGATGATGAAAGATATTTTTGTTGCTCAACACCTGAATGATTTCAATGCTATCACAAATCAATTGTCGTCAGTTGAAATTAATTTTGATGATGAGATACGTGTGCTGATATTGTTGGCATCATGGACAAATAGTTGGGAAGTCATGGGGATGACAGTTAGCAGTTCTGCAGGTAAATCTAAACTGAAATAGATGATCGTGATTTAATTTTGGCTGAGGAGGTGTGCAAAAAAGAGTCTGGCGAGATCTCAGGTACGAGTTCGACACTGAATGTTGATTTCAGAGGGAGAAGACAATACTGAAATTCAAATAAAGAGAGATCAAAATCAAAGTTTGGTCAGCATACAACCTACTAAAATTGTGACAAGACGACCACATAAAGAGGAACTACAGGAATCCCAAGAATATGAAGAATGATAGTGATGTAGTATCTGAAGAAACACATGATGCACTGTTGCTGACAGTTCATAGTTCTGTTTATGATGGAAGTGAAGAGGAGAGTGGGTCTAGGACACCCATTCCTATTGTTCCACAGACAGATTATGGAGAACCACATAATGATGAAAAAATATTGTAAGATGAAAGTTTGAGTAAGTGGGAGCTGACAGAACTTCCACTAGAGAATAAGACATTACATGGCAAGTGGGTGTACCGGGTGAAGATTGAGCATGATGACAGTAAGAGGTACAATGATAGAATTGTTGGAAAAAAGCTTTAAGCAGAGACATAATATTGCTCATATAGTAGGAGTTGAAAGCAGAGACAAGAGTAATCAATGAAATAACTTGGAGGTGCAAAGCTATGTTGACCCATGCTGATATGTTGACTGAGGGTGTTACTCTTGAAAAGCTGAAGTTGTGCGCAACTTCAGTTGGTTTTCTGAAGTGAAGACAGAGGCTTTAAGTTGCGGAAGTGGAAGATTCATGGTGGAGGATTCAAATTTGAAGAAAAGGGCGATGCCGCCAATGAATATCAGTTTGAGGAAGGAGATGTTGTAGCTTGTGTATCGGTCTCCAAGTGAAAGATTGTTAGACTTGGAGCCTGATAATTTCCCACTCCCGCTATAGGATCCCGCTCCCGATCGCGAAACCCACGAATTGCTCCCGCTCCCGTTTCCCGCTCGGTCGCGAACTATTCTTGCGAACAATTCATTATTTAGCGAAGAATCACGTATGTCGCGACAGTTCCCTTCATGTTCGTGATAAAGGCTTCAAATGACTCTCCTTGGGTTTCTAAGTCACATTTTTGGTGTTCTTCTTCTGTTTACTTGAGACAGAGGAAGGAAAGTGCAAGTAGTTGTTTCTTGCAGCAGGAGGAAGAAGAAAGGATAAGAAGACTTTTCTCCCTTGGCTTCTTCTGGGTGGCTTGTGACAGAAGAGAAATTGACTTTATTTATTTGGTAAGTTTATCTTCTTTGGTGTATCTCGGTATATAGTTTCTTCGGTGTAGAAAGAGAAGAAAAGAGAGAGAAGAAGAGAGCAACGAAGTGAGAGATTCCTCTTGTAAGTCGAGACAATCGACTGATGTATATATCATATCTCACAACACACTTCTTAGCTCACACTGAGTCTAGATACAACAAACTTTTCAATACTCGGTTCGTTTGCAACCCTAATTTGCTTAACTAAGGAAAAAAGAAAAAAAGTTACAAATTACAATGTAACATAAATAAACTAAAAATTATAAAAAATGTTTGCAAAATTTACCAATACAACACAAAAAAAA
>NW_018229166.1:0-211 GCF_001263595.1 Phalaenopsis equestris
CATTTACACATCTACCACATAATTGTAAACCTTCCAAGTTCTAAAAATTCAAAAGAATAATTAAAGTAAGGGACATTTACAGACATACCAACCAATTCTTATGTATTTACAAATCAAACCCCTAAATTTTGATTTTTGTATTTATACCACCCAAATCTTTTATATGAGATAACAACCATCATTTAAGTGAAATACATATTTTCATGCTTAG
>NW_018229167.1:0-410 GCF_001263595.1 Phalaenopsis equestris
CAAAAATCTGAACAATCAAGGAAATCCTAATTTTCCACCTTATTATCCTCCGGGATGTAACTCCAAACCTAACCCACAAGTTAAGGAAAAGAAGTTTACGATGGAAGAAGCAAAGTTGAAAATGGAAATCAAATACAGAATCAAAGGGCTGATATTAGGAATATTGAAAATCAATTAGGACATATTGCTACTGCACTTAGTAATAGACCTTCTGGAATTCTTCCAAGTACTGTGGAAGTTAATCCAAAAGATCAAAGTAAAGAACAAATTAAAGTTATTCAATTACGAAGTGGAAAAGAAGTTGAAAGAAGGAACCAAAGAGAAACTGAAGTTGATGAAGAACAGGAAGAAAGGGAAAATCATCAAAAGGAAAACGAACAAACACAGAGCCCTGTAGAAAAACCATTACC
>NW_018229168.1:0-1929 GCF_001263595.1 Phalaenopsis equestris
CTCAATCCCTAGCCTCTTTAGATTACAACAAACGTGCCAAGACTCTCTGATCAAAGCTTTACTTCTCTGAGCAAAGGTATAAAACTTCTCTTCCTCTCGAGCCCATTTGGATTCTCCATTTAATTAAGCTTAATTTAATTACATGATTACCATATGGATGTGTTCATCTCACTTAGACGAGTCCATAGGATCAAATTCAAAGTAATTTGGTTGAGTCTTGGTCGAGATCTTAAGGTTTTAGTGTGGACGGTCACAGGATCACTCTATCGGGGATGATGGCATGTATCAAATGAACGGAGGAGATCGAGTCGGACGGCGCTTTAGAACATAAATCGTGGGCCAAGTCAATGCTGAGGTGGATGTCGACGACAAATGGGAGTGTGTCGCATGAAGCTCAGAGCTTCCTAGGATTTACATGGCGGCGCGCTGTTTAAATAGATAAATAGGGATTTTTCCTATTTATTTAAATGCCCCTAACTTATAAAATTCTTATCTTGGTGTAGAAAAATCACAAAAATAAAATAAAAATACTCTCTTGCTCAGTGAATAGAGGAGAACAATGTGAAAAAAATATTATGTCCAGGTGATGCATATTTTTTTTAATTAATTAAACACTGATTTGTATGTTTTGATTCTCCGTTCATGTAGTAATACTACCATGACTTGAAATTTTAGCATGTTATAGCATCTGTCAAGGGGAACATTTCTTGATTTTTTCAAAGTCAAAGGAGGTCCCTATACAAACAATCACATTTTTCAAGTTTATGAGCATTATTTTCTTAAAATAGTCATGGAAATTAGCATGTTGCTTAAAAAAATCCAAGAAAATTTTAGATGGTTTATGATGACCAAAAAACCTTTGGGAAAATTTCTCATAAGTCAAATCATTCAAATTACACCTAATCTTTATAAACTCTAAATCACTAAGATAATTAATTTTGAAAAATAAAAATGACAAAATGACTTGATTTTTTATCTCCAATACTTTTAAGGATCTAGAGTACTCACCATAAAATTTTCATAGTATTTTAAGTTCATTTGATAACCTAATTTGATTTTTCAAGTTAAATAACATTTTTGGCAAATAAATGATTTTTAAAGATAAAAATATAACTTGAAAAATTATAAAAGTTATTTTTTTGAGTTCTCTGTAATGAACAAATTTTTTTAAAAATAAAATGATATTTAAAATAAAAACTTGATTTTTTTAGTTTATTTTAAATATTTAAATAATTAAAAATCATAAAAATAATAAAATTTATGGAAATGTTCTAAATTATTTCTTAAGAATTTAGAAACAATTGGAATATTTTTCCTTTTTTTCTAAATAAATATATTGAATTTTAAAGCTTAAAAATGATTTTTTAAGGCTAAAAATGAATTTTCGCTAAAAATAATGCCAATAAATCAAATAAAATTTAGAAAAAATTAAAATCTACTCCTCTAAGTTTTCTGACCTTTGGAGGACTTTTCTAAAATATAAAACTTAATTTTATCTATTTGAAATATTTAATAATTAGTAAATACCCCAAAACTTAAAATAATTTTTAAAATTCAAATAAAATTCAAAAAGTCATGAAATTTAGTCCAAATGATTCTCTTGTCTAAGTCGACCTCCAATAAAAATTTCATGTGATTAAGGCTTACCTTGGTCAAGTTAGGAATTTTCTTTGAAAATTCCTACTTTTGCATGAAAATAATTACGCAAATTAAATTAAATTTTGAAAAATCACATTTTCTCCTCTAATTTCTTAATTGACCCATTAATGAGGTATGATAAAAATTTCAAAGTCATTTAAATTTAATTTGACAAATTATGAAGTGTTAGAGCCTTAGGGGCAAATGTGTAATTTTGAAAATTTAGCCTTAATTAACATTTAGGCTTAATTTAAAGAGGGAAATGGGTAACCTCTGATCTTAATTTGGATG
>NW_018229168.1:2112-4119 GCF_001263595.1 Phalaenopsis equestris
ATGAATCATCACCATCACTTATAAGTCAATTTCATTTGCAATGACTAAGGCACTCACCTAGGTCTTAAGGGCTTAGTAGTGACTTAGGCTAAATCAAGTTTCATTTAAATAAGGATTAGAAAAGTAAAAATCATTGAAAATTAAAACATCTTTCAAACATTACAAGCCCAATTAGGATCAAAATTTGGCTAAGTGTTCCAATAACACTAACTTTCCTGTTTAAGAGTCTTCACCCGCATAATTTTCAAAATTAAAATTACAGATGATAATTACCTCACTCTTAGGGGTAATTAAGACATCAATGTACATTCAGCATTAGGGTGTTTTATAGGATGAATTATTAAGCAACACAATAAGTTTAAAAGAACTCTGGATTTTCTACCAGGCAGCGAGAAAGTAGCACGAACCTGCTTCTTTCTCTAGATCTATTGGATACCTCGGAGATCTACTAAACTTAATATATTTTGCTTGACAACATCATCCTTAATTAAACTCCTCAGGACCCACCTAGATATGACCTAGGGTTAGATAAGTCGTCACATTTTACTTCCCTGTTTCATATAAATTGCCTTAACATGCCTTTTAAGTTTCAGGTGGTGAAACAAGAAGACTCGCTAGGTACGCTTTTACAGTTTTTTGGCGTGTCTTTCTTGAAAGTTCATATTGTACTTTTATACCTTCAAACTTGCATGCTAAACAACGATGCCACCCTGCATGAAAACTAAAACTATCAGGATAGCCAAAACCAAAACCAAAACTAAAACTAAAATCAACCAATATGAAATTTACCGCCACAACATTCAAAATATAAAAAAACTCGAAATTTAATCGCAAACATCACACAAAACTACCATTGCAATTAAATTAAGACGTCTCTATCGGATGATCAGCAATCCCTCGAAGGAGGTAACCTATGGTTGCTAACGAGGCGTCTCAGGGTCTAAATGAAATTATGAAACTCATTAAATTGAGTTTAATAAGTTCATTTGGACTAGGTGAATCCAATAGAAAATAATGGTGCCGGAATGAGGGAACCGTGGAATCCTAACTGGTGTCGCTCTAATCAACTTTAACATGCCCAATAAAATTTAAAGAACTTTAACCATAAGGCCACCGGATTTAACATTATAACTTGACACACTAGAATACTCAAACTAGTCGTGGCAAGGAGCTTGGAGCTAGCATGATGAGCAGTACAATCATCTTCAACAGCAAAAATCGTCTTCCCCAGCTAAACCAATCTTCCTTCCTTAGATATAAACAACAAAGCCATAGGACTTTAAGGTTGCTTGCTTATGCAACGTAAATCGTCACCTTAACTTTAGGCCTTTGTATAGCCTTGTTATACAATATAAGCCCTAATTCTTCTTAGGATTCTGAGGTTGTCGTCCATCACGACCTAAATCCTCACATCTTCCAGGCTATTTGTGTGATCTTTTCACACAAATGTAAGCCATAACTAATAAAATTGAAAGGATAAAATATATAAATATTTCTCCTCAAAACTGAAGCCAAACATTAGGATAGCTTGGGATATCACCGTGGTTCTCCTCTGGATCCAAGACATCCCCTAGTTCTTCCTCATTTGGACTCTACAACAAAATGTTCCAAATTTGAACAAATCCCCTGTCACACCTCTATGTCTGATCTCTTTGAAAAGTCCTACCCTTTGAAATTCCTTGAAGATAATATTTCCTGATTTTTATCGAGAGTCTTCTTAGGTGACTTTGGTCATTTAAGATGTAATTAACTATACGGGCTTCCCTTATAGGAAGCATGTCCGAACCCAACTTAATATGAACCCTATTTAATTCTTTATATTAAATTGGGGAACTTGTTGGTAAATAAAATGGTTTCGCAGACCAAACGAATGTCATATATTCCTTAGTTTATTTGATCGAGCCTCATCCTCAAGTCTTGTATTTATCCTTCGAAATAGATACAAGATTTGAGGTGCAATGCTCTTTCATTTAAACTATAAAAAATATGGGGTTAGTTTGATTTCAT
>NW_018229168.1:4237-34089 GCF_001263595.1 Phalaenopsis equestris
TATATGTAAATTAAAACATCCTTCCGAAGCGGGCGACGGGATTTCGATTCCGGTGACCGACAGCTTCTTACAGACAACTCCCTCCAACCAAAAATAGCACCGACAGTGTACAAACATTCTACTGTGATTTCCATAGAATGGTCATTGTTCCATCAAAATGGGTTTTCAATACCCATTATTATCAATCTCTTACCAATCCTCACCCAACACAAATATGGTAATATCTCTTTCTACTAAAATTCTGGTTGCTGAAGGTCTAGTGAGATTAAATGTTGAAATATCCAATTTAAAATTTCTAACCAGGAGGGAGCCAATTGAGAATAGAAATTTGTGACTAAAAAATGGCAATTTAAGTCAAGGAAATTTAAACAAAATGAGAATAATTAGAGGTTCTTGAGTGGGATCCAAATCAATGGACAACTTGAGTATTTTCATCAGTTCATCCCTTATTAAGATGTGCTTCATAGAGAAAATTTGGGCGTAATCCTCCTCATTGGTGAGTTGGATCAAAAAGCCCCACTTTCCAGCTACGAACTAGCTTAAAATCATCAAAGTTTGTCCTAATAATTTCATTTTGGGGTGGCCCAAATGGATTCTGAGTAGTTTTCATTCTCTTTCTCCTTAAAATGATTAGTAATTAAAGTGTTGGATGGAAGTTGTGGAGAGTATTAATATTTAATGTTGGAAGAAGTTGTGATGATTTAACTCCATGCACTTCATTTTCTTCTTGATCTTGCCCATCTAGATGTTAAAATTTATTGTGAGAACATGTAAGAACTGGGATGGTATTATCTCAATCAATGATTGGAATGAATCACATCAGATTGTATGAATGAGATTGTAGTTCATATGATTATATGATTGAGTGCAAATGAATAGGGAAATATTCTTTGAAGGGTGTAAAGTTAGAGTACTTTAGAGTGATAGGCTAAAGCCCCTAATTTGGTTTCTTGATTTAGGTTTTGATACGAGATGTTAGCCCCCAGGTGGAGGGAACTAAGGGAACTCTAGAGTGACAGATAGTGTCTTCCCTACCTAACCGGTCTTCATAACTATTCAAGCTTTAAATGTGCCAATGTTCTTTATAGCATCTCTAATAAGGGTAAAGAATAATATTCCTATTTGTCATAACACAATTTGAATACTTCCACGACAGAATTCCTACACTTATTACTAATTCATGATAAGAAGCAGATATTTTTTATTCAATGTTTTTATTTACATAAATTCAAGTTATCTTTATTAAGTTTTTATGTCATTTTTAAACATTAAAAATTACCAAAAGAGTTTAAATTTTATTCTTGTGATAAAAACTATAATTAACTATTTATCTATTTTAAAATAAAATGTTTGTTACTTTAATTATCGCATACTGTGAACAATCTCTGTTGGTTTGATACTGTGGGTTTGATATTTAAGTCTTATATTACTTGATAACGATACGTATACTTACGTAGTATCTCAATATATATTAAGTTAAAAAGTATATATATTAAGTTAATATTAAGTTAAAAAGTTAAATTCTTATTTTCTCCAACATCAAGTTTTTGGTACTCTTACAAAGTAAGGAAAGTAAGAGAAAAATATAATCAAATACATTGTTATATTGTTGCATATAAACAGTCGGGATCAAGTTCTTGGTGCTGTTACCGGGGATTGATTGAAAGCAAATTTCTACTTTAAAAAATCTTATTTAAACTTTACGATTTATTGTAAGAACATATTATCATATTATTTTATTTATAAATATTTTTTTTGTTTTTAGTTTTTTTTATTTTATTGTTAGTGTATGTGTAGTTCATGTTATGAAGGCCTAGTGCCCTACAATTCTGAATTAGAAAGAACTATTAAGAAAATCAAAAAAGGCAAAAAACTAAAAATTTTGAAAAACATAAAAAAATTACAGAAATGGCACATCAATTATGCCAACCCTACGGTAGATGAACTTCATTGTAGTATTTAAAAACCTACTATAGTGGCTAATTCATTTCAGCTTAAACCTGCTATTATCCAAATGGTATCAAGTAATTAGTTTGGGGATCACCAACTGAAGATCCAAATTTACATCATACCAATTTTCTAGAATTGTATGCTACATTTAAATAAGATGGTGTATCAGATGATGCCATAAGACTTAGATTATTTCCTTTCTCAGTGAGGGATAAAGCTAAGATGTGGTTGCATTGGTTAGCACCTGGATCTTTCAAAACTTGGGGTAATTAGCACAAAAATTCCTTCCTAAATATTTTTCACCATCAAAGACTGCTAAGCATAGAAATGATATTACATCTTTAATCAGTTTAAGGGGGAATCTATTTATGAATCATAGGAACAATATAAAGATCTCCTTAGAAAGTGTCCGCACCATGCTGTACCAGATAGGTTAATAATTCAAACTTTTGATTAGATGGGTCTCTTAGATCTATTATTGATGCCACTATTGGTTGTTCATTGATGTCAAAAAAAATTTATGATGCTTATGCTTTAATTGAAGAAGTGGCTACCAATCATTTTTATTGGCCTTCTTAAAAGGTAAATCCTTAAAAAGTAACCAGTATTCATGAATTTGATGCATTTACATGTTAGCAAATCAAGCTCCTGCAATTTTAAGGAAGTTAGAACAATTTTGAATGATTTTTTCTCAACCATTTTCCAAGATTGAAGAGAATTCATTAGGCCAAATGGTAGAATCTCAAGCATCATTAGAAACTTTAAATGCCATAAATAACAAGCAAAATGACCTATATTTAAATTATTATAACTCGGTTTGGAAGAATAATCATAATTTTAATTGGAACAATACTTCAGGTGGTAATAACTAACAATGGGGGAACAACCAAGTAAACCCATTGGGAAACTGAAACAACCAAGGGAATAATAATCATAGATCTACCTATCCTCCAGGTTTTAACAGTAATCCACACTTCAACAAGAAGAAGTTATCTATAGGAGAAGTGGTGTTACAACTGGGAAGTCAGTTACAAAGTCAAGGAGTTGTATATAGAAACATTTAGATTCAACTTGGACATATCACAAATTCATTAAGTAATAGATCCCAAGGAACACTTTCTAGTAATACTGAAAAAAATCGAACAAGTAAAAGCCGTTCAATTTAGAAGCGAAAGAGAGTTGGAAGGTCGGGCTCAAAAAGAAATTGAAGTAGAGAGAGAAGAAATTGAAGAACCAAAAGAGAATGCTCTGAAAGGTTCAAAAAGACCTATTTCTCCACTTAAAATTGATTTAGAAAAGCAACCACTTCCATTTCCTGAGAGGATTCATCAACAGAAGTTGGATAAGCAATTTTTAAAATTTTTATAAATTTGTAAGAAGCGTACAATTAATATTTCATTTGTTGAAGCCTTAGAACAAATGCTAAGATATGTAAAGTTTATGAAGGATATTCTCAACAGGAAAAGGAAGTTTGAAGATAATGAAACTGTTACACTTAGTGAAAAGTGTAGTGTTTTAATTCAGAAAAAGCTTCATGAAAAGCATAAAGATCCCGGTAGCTTTACTATTCCATGTGCAATAGCAGACAGGTTTTATGGAAAAGCATTATGTGATTTAGGTGGAAGAATTAACCTTACGCCATTATCAATAATTAAAAGATTTGTATTAGGAGAAATAGCCCCTACTACTATAACACTGTAGTTAGCAGATCATTCGATAACGTGCTGTAAAGGAGTTGTAGATGATGTCCTAGTGAATGTGAATCAATTAATTTTTCCTACTGATTTCATTGTGCTGGATATGGAGGAAGATAAAGAGATACATATCATTTTTGGGAGACCTTTCCTAGCCACTGGAAGATCAATGATTGACGTGCAAAAGGGAAAAATAATAATGCACGTCAATGATCAAACGATTACTTTCAATATTTCAAGATCAATGAAATATTTTGCAAAAGGTAGAGATGATGAATGTTATAGAATGAATGTTAGAAGATATCTGAATGAATTCCATTTCAAAACAAATTATGCAGAGAAAGCTGAAGTAAAAGATTTGTAACATGAGCAAGAAGAAATATATATAAGGAAGATTCAAACAATGTTCGAGAAAGTTTCAAAGTTTTGGACACCATAGAAAAAGACAAATCATTTTGTCCATCAATTGAAAAAACTTCTTGAACCTGAGTTGAAGTTACTTCCTGAACATTTGAAGTACGTCTTTTTAGGTGATTCCTATACTTTATCAATTATAATTTCCTCAAAGTTAACGATGGAAGAAGAAGAAAGATAGATGAAAATTTTGAAAAATTTTAAGAAAGCCTTTGGCTGGACAATAACTTATATTAAAGGAATGAGTCCTTCCATTTGTATGCATAGAATTCATATGGAAGAGAACTGCAAGCCCACTACTGATCCTCAAAAGAGATTGAATATTATTATGAAAGAAGTTGTTAAGAATGAAATTTTAATGTGGTTAGATGATGGAGTTATCTATCCTATTTCAGATAGTGCATGAGTTAGTCCAATTTATTGTGTTCCCAAGAAAGGTGGAGTAACGGTGACTGTAAATGAACATAATGTATTAATGTCTACTAGAAAAGGTACAGGGTTGCGAATATGCATTGATTATAGAAAATTAAATCTTGCTACATGGAAAGATAATTTTTCATTATCCTTTACTCTTATTTTATTGATGGATATACTCGTTATCACCAAATATAAATAACTCTTGAGGATCAATAGAAGACAACGTTTATCAGTCCTTATGATACATTTTATTTTAGAAGAATGCCCTTTGGTTTATGTAATGCCCCTGCAACATTTCAAAGATGTATGATGACAGTTTTTTGTGATTTAATTGAAAAGGGGATTGATATCTTTATGGATGATTTTTCAAATTTTGTAACTTCATTTGAATTATGTCTAGAAGATTTATCTAAAGTTCTCAAATGTTGTGAAGAAAAAAATTTAGTCCTTAATAGGGAAAAATGCCAATTTTTTGTGGCAAGAGGAGTTGTATTAGGACATCAAATATCAAAAAAATGGTACGAAACTAGATCTCACTAAAATTCAAGTGATCGCTAATTTACCTTATCAAACCATTGTATGGGAAATTAGGAGTTTTTAGGACATGTTGGATTCTAGAGGCGATACATTGTATGGGAAATTAGGAGTTTTTTAGGACATGTTGGGGAAATTAGGAGTTTTTAGGACATGTTGGATTCTAGAGGCGATATATTGAAAACTTTAAAATAATTGCTAAGCTTTTATGTCATTTATTAGAGAAAGATGCAATTTTCAATTTTGTTAAAGAGTGCGTAAAAGCTTTTGCGTTATTAACGGAAAATTTAGTCATTGCACCAATTATAATTACACCATATTGGGGAAAAACTTTTTCAATCGATGTTTGATGCTAGTAATTATGCTATTGGAGTTATTTTATTACAAAGATATGATAAAATTTTCTAAGTAATTTACTATGTTAGTAAAACTCTGAATAAAGCCCAAATTAGTTATACAATAACTGAAAAAGAGTTATTAACAATAGTATATACTTTTGATAAATTTAGATCATACTTAATTGCAACTAAATGTATAGTGCATACTGATCATTTACTATTAAATATTTAATGAAAATAAAGGATGCGAAACCTAGACTAATACGATTTATTCTTTTTTGCAAGAATTTTATTTTGCAATAGTAGATCATAAGAGGACTGAAAATCAAATGTTGATCCTTTGTCTTGACTTGATTTAGAAAACCCACTCTATTTTGAAAAAGAAATTAATGAACATTTTCCTGAAGAAAAATTGTTCAACATTAATAAGTGATGTGTTCCGTGGTATGCTGACATTGTGAAGTTTCTTGTTGCTGATATTATACCCTGTGGAATGACATACCAATAGAAGAGAAAATTTATAACTGAAGCTAAGAATTATTTTTAAGGGAAGGATGTAATTATTCAAATATGTGTGCATATAGAAAATACTTATGAAATTATCCAAAAGTGTCATAATTTCAATTTTGGGGGACATTTTGTTGTTGATAAAATAGCATACAAAATTTTACAATTTGGATTTTATTGGCATACTATCTTTAGAGATGTTAATGCTTTTACAAAAACTTGTGATAGATGTCAAAGCATAGGCAATATTTCTTGAAGAAATGAGATGACCCTCATTTATATGCTGGAAGTTGAAGTATTTGATATTTGGGGATTAGACTCATCGGACCATTTGCACCATCTTTCAAAAATTTATATATACAGTTAGTAGTGGACTATGTATCCAAATGGATAGAAGTTGTTGCTTTACCTTGATGTGATGCTCTAAGTGGTGCAAAATTTTTAAAAACAAACATTTCTTTGTAGATTGGGATGTCGATAATTATCATAACTGATGGGGGAAGTCATTTCAGAAATGCCATTCGAGAAATTGTTAAGGAAATGTCATATAAATCATAGGATTGCTACTGCTTATCATGTATCATGCTCAAACAAGTGATTTTGCTGAATTATCCAATCGTGAAATTAAAAGAATTATGAAAAAATTTATAAATCCAATAAAAATGGATTGGTGAGTCAAACTTAGCTATTCTTTTTGAAATTATAGAACTACATACAAAACTCCTAAAGGAATGTCCCCATATAGGCTAATATTTAAGAAAGCTTGTCACTTGCTAGTTGAACTTTAACATAATGCATATTGGGCGATTAAAGAGTTCAATTATAGTTTTAAAGTTGCTGGTTAGAAAAGATTATTACAATTAAATGAGCTTAAAGAAATAAGGAATGATTCTTTTGAAAGTGCTAAGATTTACAAAGAAAAAATGAAGAGTGGCATGATCGAAGGATTCTTACTAAAAAAATTCAGCCAGAGCAACATGTTTAGCTATATAATGCATGGCTAAGATTATTTCTAGGTAAACTTAAGTCCAGGTGGATGGGGCTATCTGTTGTAATGAAAGTTTATCCTTATGGAGCTGTGGATATTAAAGATCCTAAAATAGAGAAAATATTTAAAGTAAATGGTCATAAATTGAAACCCTATTTTATAGGGGCTCAACTTAAATTTAATGATCGAATGATGTTGGGTCAACAAGAATAAGCACTGGTTACATTGGGCTGACGACGTCAAAACAAGCACTCTGTGGGAGGCAACTCATAGTTATCAGTGTGTTTTTGTTTTGAATATTTTTTTTGTGGTATTAAGAAAATTTGGGGTAGTATTTTTGAGACTACTTATGTTAGTAATGATGTTAAGATTTTATTAAGTGACTTAGACATGTTAGAATGCATATTTGGGTGTTAGGTTGCTCGATGTTAAAATAAGTACTGGCGCTTAAGCACTAATAGTCAACGCTTAAGCGCAGGCGCTAAAAACCATTTGTGGAAATGCAATTCCTAGAAGTGTTAACCGCCAATTAGTTAACTTAAACATGTCATCGCAGTTTTAGGACTTACCTAGTAGTTATTGAAAAGATTTAAGCCTACAAAAAAAAGGTTTTTGGGATGGAATTTCACTCTAGAATCATTTGTAGCCTTAAAGTTTAAGAGAAAGAGAGGTTTGGAGAAATGTCTTCATAGGAGATGGATTTGAAGAAGAAAGAAGAGGCCATGAGGAAGAAATTCATTAGTTAGAGTGCATATGAGATGTATAACGGTTTCTTAGCCAATAATATCAAAGGAATGGTGAAAAAGATCAACAAATTTGAGGCTAACATGACTTTAATTGAGGCAAAGGTAAATGAAGTTATTACTCATCTAGTGCATATTAGATGGCAATTAAAAATGCAATTTAGCCATACTAGTTATTTAGAAAAAGCGGATAAGACAATGTATATTAAGCAGAAATGGATTGAAGAAGATTGCATCAGAGCTCGTCACCACCAACCATTTTATCAACTAGATATTCCAAATGCCCAAGGAGAGACTAATGAGAGTGTTGACCTCCCCTGTGTTGAGGTCTAGTTCTTCCTCTTTAGTAGCCTAGGGCTAGCCATAGGACTTTCCTGTTGACTGTTCCTAGAAAACTAGAAAAGGAACCCTCACCATTAGAAATTCTAAACTCCTCTTTACTAAACTTTAAGCTCTACATATTTATCCAAACCTCTAGCACTTAGTAGGTGGGGTCATTATGAGGGAGCTCAAGGAGAGTTCCCATAGGACTGTTGGACCTTAGGGTTGACCCTAGGTGTTGGTCTAGAGCTAAGCCACTAGCTACAATCACCTCACCCACAATCACACGCAAATACAAACCCAAAACTTCTTGACTTTAATCCCTTAATCCTTTGGGAGACTCATGTAGATGGTCCCCTAAACCCACTGGCCCTAGGCTAGGGTTTAGCTAAGACCAATACATAGAGGACCCAAATGGGGTTTCCATTGGTCCATGGCTAATTTAGGGTGGATAGCTCCCCAATTTTACCAAAGATACCCAACTTAGCCTTTTGCCCCTAAACTCCCCCAATTACCTAAATACCCTTGAAACCCTAAATTTAGCCAAAATTCCCAAATTTACCAAAAATACCAAAATTTATTCAAAAATCTTTTCAAACCTTTTGAAAATACCCAACTTAACCAAAATCACCAAAAATTGCCAAACTAACAAAATGCCCCTCTTTAGCACAAAATTCCAAAAATTCCAAAAACTTCCCAAAAATTCCCAAAACCTTCCAAATATTCCCAATTTTATTTTTCTCAACTACAACATAAACCAATTTAGCCAACCCCAAGTTTCCCTTAAAAGGTCTCATCTCCCTAAATCCACCTCAAGTATCGATCAAATTGGTCCCAATTTTCTCTAATTTCAGTCCTAAACTTAAATTCACCTTCCATGTGACCAATTTAAACCAAATCTAAGTTCAATTGGCCCATGCTTTCAGCCTAATTTTGATTTAGGTCAATGCCCCAATTTTGGCAACTTGATCTAATCTCACCTAATTAAACAAATAGCCCACTCAATTTGCCACCATTTAAGTCGCAAAGTCTTCATAACATTCCTAAACATCAAACTTGACCTTCAATTGGCCTTGCTGAAGCCTCAATTTCATTTAATTTCAACCTAAGTCAAAAGCCCAAATTTTTTCCCCAAATTTGATATGCCTCCAAATTTCACCAAATTGATTGCCTTAACACCAAAATTGGCACCCAATTCATGTTGAAAACTCTTCATCACATTCCTATTGACCATTCTCAAAACATTCTTCTTGACCATTCTCAACAATCAATTTAGACTTACCCCAAGTCTAGAACAACATGCCCAAATTCACCAAAATTCCAAAATATGCCAAATTGACCCTCCAACTGAACTCAAAATTCTTTCAATCCTTCACCAAAAATGTTCATTACAATCATATACATCAAATGCATCAATAAATTGGGTAATTCGGCCAATTAATATGGCTAGCTAGCCCAAACCCAAGTCTTGTTCATTTGAACCCACTTGGACCCATGCACCAAAATTGACCTAGACATGTCAAACTGGTCAAGGCAAAGCAACCACAGCCAAATTTTGGACCCTATTGACCAAGACAAACCCCATGAAACCACCCAATTGAGCTATGGAACTAGGCATCCCCAAATCAAAGGATTTCATTCCATATTTTCTTAAGCCAAGGATACTTTTGCTAAAACTAAACACCAACCCATTTAATTATTATGACATATTCCCTTGGCTCACCTGACCTCCTAGCAACCTCCCCTGGCCTGGTCGGCTGGCCTAGTGGCTGGAAAATGTCCAAACTGAGAGCCAACCCCATGGAATCAAACCAAATTCAAACCTAAAGGCCACCTTATATAAATTAAATATTTGAGCCTCTCTGCCCTCCACCTAAGCAAGCATTTTCACCCACCATGTAGCCATGACAGCCACCCAAAAGCACAATTTATAAGAAGCTCACCTCCACGACCATGGAAAGTGTGCTAAAATTTTTTCAGAAAAAGCACCCCAATTTACTCCTAGAGCCTCTTTTGAGACCTCCTTAGTACAACCCAACCACCACATTGCCCTAAATCCCCTTGCCGGAGTTCAATATCTGAGCTCAAAATCTTGCCGGAGATAGGATAGAGCTTTCCACCACTCTACACTCCACCAAAATTAAATTAAACTCACCCACACCATCACCACAGTGAAAGAAGAAGAAGCCTCATCAAATCCCCCTCATACAGAGCCCCTAGCATAGCTTTAGACCAACACCTGAAATTGAGCTTGGTCAAATTCATACCTAGGCCTTTCACTACAGCAAGAGACTTAAACCCTAGCCTCCTTGGACCTCCACGAATGTGCTGAGCACCTTTGATCGAAGCTTCCCTCCTCAGAGCAGAGTTATTGAACTCCCCCTCTTCTCAAGCCTATTTTGATTCTCTATTTGATTAGGCTTATTTAATTTCATGATTACTGTATGGATGTGTTCATCGCACCTATAAGAGGATTTAGAAACAAACCACACTTAATTTTTTTAAGAAATGAGTGAGATCTTAAGCCTTAAAAATGGATGGTTCTCAGGCTAAGGCATTGGGGATGATGATGGGGAGCCATCCGATCACGCGTTTATCTCATCAACGGAGGAGATCTAGCCAGACAGTGCCTTCATACATGAACTAGGGGTTGAGTCAGCATTGAGACTGATGGCGGCATTGAATGAGAGCGCACAATGTAGAGTTTCAGAGCCGCCTAGGATCTAGTCAGCGTCGCGCATTTAAATAAATAAATAGGGTATTTTCTACTTTAAATAAATAGCCCTAACTTAAAAAAATCATATCATAATTTAGATAAATCACAAAAATAAAATAAAAACACCCACTTGCTCAGTGAACAGAGTGGAAATAATTTGATGTTTTTTTAATGCATACTTTATTTTTAATTAATTAAATATTATTTTGAGTCTTTTAATTCTCCATGCATGTAGACATTTCACAATGACTTCAAATTTTGGCATGTTGTTGCCTCTGTCTTGGAGAACATTCCCTGATTTTTATAAAGTCAAAGGATATCCTTAGATAGAGATCCATATTTTCAAAATTTAAGTCTATTATTTGCATAAATTAATCATAATAATTATCATGTTGCTTAAAAAAATCCAAGAAATTTTTTGGAGGTTTTCTATGACCAGAGAACCCTTTGTAAAATATTTCGTGAGTTAAGCCATTAAGTCATTATGAATGCACTTAATTTCCTCGAATCCTAAAAGACAAAGAAAATTAATTTTGGGAAACGCAAACATCTAAAAGACTTAATTTTTAATCTCCTCTATGACCATTAAGAATGCACTTAATTTCCTCGAATCCTAAAACAGAAAGAAAATTAATTTTAGGAAACGCAAACATCTAAAAGACTTAATTTTTAATCTCCTCTATGACTTAAATTTCAGAGAACTCTCCATAAAAATATCAAAATAGTTGGAGCTCATTTAATAACTCAAATTGATTTTTCAAGTTAAATGTTATTTTTAACTCTAAAATGATTTTTAATAATTAAAATATAACTCAAAAAATTATAAAAATTTATTTTTGAAGTTCTCTGTGATTAATAAAATTTTATAAAAATAAAATGGCATTTTAAATAAAAACTTCATTTTCAACCTATTTTTAATATTTTAATAATTAAAAAATGATAAAAAATCACAAGGATAATGAAATTCAAAGAAATGCTCTAAATTATTTTCTAAGCACTTAGGAACATTTGGAATATTTTTCCTAATTTTCTAAGTGAAGATGTTGCATTTTAAAAGCTTAAAATAATTTTTAAAGGCCAAAAATGGATTTTCACTAAAATAATTCTAAAAATTCGAAGAAAAATCAGAAAAATGTGAAATTTGGAAGAAAAATCAGAAAATTGTGAAATTTGTTTTCCACATGTAAAATATTTTATAATTAATAAATACTCTAGAGCTTAAAGTAATTCTTCAAATTCAAATGTAATTCAATAAATCATGAAATTTAACCCCAATTCTTACCTGGTCTAAGTCTACCTCCAATAAAAATTTCAAGAGATTAGGCTTTTCTTTGGTGAGTTTATAGAATTTTGGTGAGGTTATGGAATTTTCTTTGAAACATCCAATTTGTGCATTAAAATAAATATGTAAATTAAATTAAATTTTGAAAAATCACATTTTCTCTGATGATGTCTTAACTGACCCATGAGTCAGGTGGGATGAAAATTCCAAAATCATTTGAATTAAACTGACCCATGAGTCAGGTGGGATGAAAATTCGAAAATCATTTGAATTAAATTTTACAAATTATGAAGTGATAGAGCCTTAGAGGCAAAACTGTAATTTTGGAAATTTGGCCTTAATTAACATTTAGGCTTAATTCAAGGAGGGAAAAGGGTAACCTCTGATTTTAACTAACTTATTTGGATGATTGAAACACAAGGGGATTAATTGGTAGAAACCAACTTCACACTTTCATAATCAAGGGATAAATTTGTAATTCCTTAAATTATTAAAATTTGGAAGTCTATTAAATGAAATGATCTTAGACTGAGAGGTATGACTTTGAAAGTTGATAACTCTCTAATTTAAGAAATGATCTTAGACTGAGGGGTATGACTTTGAAAGTTGATAACTCTCTAATTTAATACCCCTACTTTATGTGCAAATGACATTTAAGTGTTTTGAAAATGAATAATTATTATGAGTTAAGAAATTCAACTTCTTCCAAAATAACCAAGACATCTACCTAAGTCTAAAGGGCTTAGTGGTGACTTAAGCTGAAATCCAATTTGATTAAATAAGGATTAGAGGAATGAATATAAAGTAAACACCTTTGAACACCCTAAGCTTAAATTAGAACTCAAACTGGCTAAGTGTTTCAATAACACAAACTTGCCCTCCTTTAAGGATCACCACTCACATAACTTCCAAATTAAATGACAAATGATAATGACCTTACTCTTAAGGATGATTGAAACATCAATGTTCACTGAGCATTAAAGGTACTCATAAGATGAATTATTAAGCAACACAATAAGTTTAAATAAGCTTGAGGCTTTTCACCAGAGAGTGAGAGGGAAGGATGGACCTGCTTCTTCCTCTAGACTTATTAGATACCTCAAAGATCTACTAAACTTAATATATTTTGCTTAACAAAATTCATCCGTAATCAAACCCATTGGGACCCACCAAGATATCACCTAGGTTTAGGTAGGTCACGAAAACCTTACTTTTTCCCCTTTACATAAAATGCTCTAACATGCATTTTGAGTTTCAGGTGGTGGAGTGAGAAGAGTCTCCACGTATGCTTTTATAATTTGTAGCATTATCTTTTCTTAAGCATTCCACATTATGCTTACTTACCTACATGTATGAATAAAACACAAATAAACTTGCGTGTTAATCAACGATCTCACCCTGCATGAAAACAAAAACTGTCTGGATAGCCATAAAACCAGAACCAAACCAAAACTAAAATCAATCAAGATAAAAATCAACTCCACAACATTTAAAATAAAAGACAACTCAAAATTTAATCACAAACATCACACAAAATAAGAACTATAACAAAATTAAGACGTCTCTGTCAGATGATAGGGAATCCCTCCGAGGTAACCTAAGGTTGCTAATGAGGCTTCCTACGGTCTACATGAATTATCGAACTCATTAAGTTGAGTTTAGTAAATTCATTTGGACTAAGTGAATCCAATAGAAAATAGTGGTGCTGGAACAAGGGAATCGTGAGATCCTAACTGGTGTCACTCTAATCAACTTAAACATTCCCCATAAAATTTAAAGAAATACAACCATAGGGCCACCTGATTTGGCATCATAACATGACACCCTAGAAAACTTAATCTCACCACAATGAGGAACTTGGAGCTAGCATGGTGAGCAGCACGACCATCTTCAACAGCAAAACATGCCTCCCTGAGCTAAACCAATTTTCTTCCTTAAAATTAAATAACAAGCCATAGAATTTTGAGTTAGTAAGCCTAGTGCAACATAAATCCTCAACTCATCTTTAGGCCTTTGTACAATCATGTTGTACAATATAAGCCATAACTCTTCTTAGGATTCCAAGGTTCTCGTTCTTCACGACCTAAACCCTCACATTTTCCAGGCTAATTGTGTGATCGCTTCACATGAACGTAAGCCCTAACAAATAAAATCTGCAAAATGAAACACCTAAATACTTCTCCTCAAAACTGAAGCCAAACCATAGGATAGACTGAGAAGTCACCAAGGTTTTCTTATGAATCTATGACATCTTGTAGATCTTCCTCATTTGAGCTCTATAATAAATGTTCCAAATTTGAACCATTCCCTTTTCACACCTCTTTATCTGATCTTGTTAAAAATCCTATCCTTTGACTTCTTTGAAGATAATATTTCATGATTTTTATCGAGAGTTTTCTTAGATGACTTCGGTCATTTAGGATGTTATTAACTATAGGGGTATTAACTATAGGGGCTTGCTAGGGGCTTGCCCTTATAGGAAGCTCGTCTGAACCTAACTTAATATAAAACCTATTTAATTCTTCATATTAAATAGGAGAAATTATCGGCAAATAAAATGGTTTCACTGACCAAACGGACGTCATACATTTCTTAGTTTATTTGATCGAGCCTCATCTTCAAGTCTTGTGTTTATTCTTCGGTATAGATGTAGGACTTGAGGTACAACGCTCATCCATTTAAACTATGAAAAATATGTGGTCAATTTGATTTCATATTATTAAAATGTCCTTCTGAATCGGGCGACGGGATTTCGATTTCGTTGACCGACAGCTTCTTACAGGCAACTCATCAGCCGAAATAGTGCCGACAACTTCTGGCGACTCCGCTGGGGACAAGATTTTCTCTCCATTTGTATAAGCAAATATTATCTTCACATATCGGTAATGAGTCCATTCCCCTCTTGGACCAAATTACACTTCTTCTACTAACATGCTTTATCCATTTCTGTCTTAGGAAAGTACGACCAACTTTTTGGACTTGATTGTCTGTTCAATCACCTTTGAAAAAAGGGGTTCAGAAGGCCATTAAGGACTCTTTTAATCTTCATGTAGGGTTGGTGGACTAGTTCCACATGAGCATTTTGTGTCCCGCACTGGGTCTTAAACACTTTACATCTCCCTTCTAAGTTTGGTTTGCTATTTCATAAATTAAATCAAATAGTATTATGTTGCGCACGCTTTAAAATTAATTAAAATTTTCAACTTTTAAATTACCTTTTACTAAAAATTTTTAAAATTCCCACAAACTAAGACTTTCCCGGTCTAAAGATCAACCTATGTTAATTTTCACTGCTTGCACTAAGATTACAAGATTTTGGCCATATAACTGACCCCAGAGCTTTCTATTTTAAATTTGTTGCAATGGCCTACCCAATGTTGAATTTTTCTTGCAACCTGCCAACGAGCCATGAAGCCTGCAATATTGCTCCTACCATTAATTTCGGAGCCGGATTTGAAGACCTCGAGGTTATCCTAGGGACGGCCCGTTTTTCTTAATGAAAGTCATTGCTCCACAAGTTCAAAAGCCATCTGCTGAATTCAACTTGAACTATCTTTAGGACTTCCCTTCTTATTAGAAGGCTAAGACTACTGTAGCCACTATGGCACCGACGAAGCCTGCTATCCCCGTTGCTGCTTGTTGCTGCTAAGGGGAAAGAAATAATGATCATTTAAGATCCGATTGAGGGATTAGTTGTCCAACCATCTGTATTCAGAATTGGATCATGTTCAAGGATTGCACCACTAACCCGAACTTAAGATCTGATTGAGGGATTAGTTGTCCCACCATCTGTATTTAGAATCGGATCATGTTCAAGGATTGCACCACTAACCCGAACTCAAAGGAGAAACCATAATCAAAGGAGAAACCGGGCTACTAAAGCCCAGGCTCATGAGGAAATACCTGTCGAGGAAAAGCCTCACCAAGAGGAGTTAGAATTACTGGAAGTATATCCACTTCTGCAGGGAAGTAGATCTCATCCATCAATGGATATCAATGGATACGATAGCATTATGAAAATAACCACTGCATTACCGACACTTCATGGACAAGGTGTGGAGAGAAAGAAACCAGCTCCTATCACCCGAGTCAGTTCAGTTTTTTAGAGGCTAGCCACCAAAGAAGGTTGTTCAGTCACTGAACTACTTAAACTAGTGGGACATGCAATATCCCCTCACGTGAAGAAAAAAATTTTAAGGGATGTCAGATCCACCAAACAATCTCAGAAGTTAACTAAGGCTTCGCCTACTCATATTCCTATATGATTTCACTTGGGGAGTAGAGTTGATACTGCCATAGTCACGATCGAGTCTGCCGTCATTAGGAATGCAGGTCGTCGACCAATTAAGTCAAGACTGAGTCCAAGAATTTTACAGAACACGCACCACAAAGACATCCCTTAAATTCCAAAGGAAAAGATAAAGAGATTACCCAATACTGTAGCTGGTCTGCACTATGGGGAGCATTCTCCTTGTCATCTCGATGTTTCCGGTAGGACACCCCGTCCTGAGATATCACCATCAAGGAAGAAGGTGTTGATACACAAGGTCATTGTAGCAATACGGTCCAGTAAGCCTGCAGGAAAAGATCATAGATTGAAGCCAGGGTCCGAATTATCTGACATCATCGCAGCAACTTCCAGTGAAATGGAAGAGCTAGAGGAGGAGGTCCAGCAGGGTCCCCCAGATCTTAGAACAATTAAAGAATAAATGATGGAAGAAAAAGTTGAAAAGCTCAGAGTTGGGATTTCTGAGTTGGCTCGAGAGCACGGAGTATCCATCAATGATGGTGATGAAGATTTTGACTATAATGATTACCTCAAAGAAGATTTCATGGATGTTAATGTTATCGAAACCAAAGCCGCTGCATCTATGAGCGAGACTCAACCTCTCGTCAAAGAGAACATTGTAGATGAGCTGTGTAGGGCTATTCTCCTAAAGGATAAGCAAGTAAACCAACTAGAGAAAAGGATAGAAGAGATGGCCGCCACCATGACCTCATGGTCACCATTCAAGGGCAATCACAAGAACCGTAACTAGCCTCTCTGGAGATCAACCAACCGAAAATCATACATATCATGGATGAAAGAAGAGAAGCTACCTTAGCTAACAGAGATGAACAACCAAAGAAAGATTCTCTATCAAGTGCCATACCAGAGAAAGAATTTATGTGAATGGTCGAGCAATTTTGGGAGGCCTTAACCCAATCTAAGGGCGGTGCGTTAATTCTAAAGGGTACACCCTATTCAAAGAAATTCAATGTCGTACCCTTCCCCATGGGTTTTGTGAAATCCCAAAAACTCCCAAAACATCCCAAATCTCCCCAATTTCATTTTCCTTAACTACCACATGATCTAATTTGGCCAATATTATTATCTTTGACCAAAACTCCCAAATTCCCTTTTAAAGACCCATTTTCCCCAAATCTACCTCAAATGCTCATCAATTTGATCCCAATCTCCCTAATTTTCAATCCCAAACTCAAAATCACCCTCAATGTGACCAAAATAAACTAAACCCAAGCCCAATTGGTCCATAATTTGAGTCCAATTTTAATTTATATCAAAACCCTAATTTTGGGCACATGACCTAATCTCACGAAATTGAACCCATAACCCACTGAATTGGCCACAATTTGTATTGAAGAAACCTTCATAATATTTCCATACATCAAAATTGACCTTCAGTTGTTTGATTTCAACTTAAGTCCAAAAGGCCCCGAATTTGCCCAAAATTGGCCATGTCTCAAAATCTCACTCCAATTTTAATTTATATCAAAACCCTAATTTTGGGCACATGACCTAATCTCACGAAATTGAACCCATAACCCACTGAATTGGCCACAATTTGTATTGAAGAAACCTTCATAATATTTCCATACATCAAAATTGACCTTCAGTTGTTTGATTTCAACTTAAGTCCAAAAGGCCCCGAATTTGCCCAAAATTGGCCATGTCTCAAAATCTCACCAAATTGAGGGCTTTAACCCCAAAATTTCCATTCTATTTCTTCATGAAAAATCTTCACAACATCTCCCTTAATCATGTGGGCCATTACTCTTGGAGTTAGTCTAAGGCTAGCTCAACCTAGACCCATGTCTAACCTAACATGCCCAAATTGACCAAATTTCAAAAATCCCTCAAATTGACCTACCAATTGAGCTCAAAACCACTTCAACTCCTCCAACCAAAAATAACACCAAAAATATCCAACTAAAATGAATTTAGAAAGACTACCAACTCCATTTCCTCAAAGGTTTAGACAACATGAGTTGGATAAACAATTTTCAAAGTTCATGGATGTACTTAAGAAGTTAGAGATAAATATTCCTTTCACTAAAGCTTTGGAACAAATACAAAGTTATGCAAAATTTATGAAGGAGATATTAAAAAAGGAAAGTAAATTTGGGAAGTAGGAGACAATTACACTATGTGAGGAGTGTATTGCTATATTTCAAAAAAAGAATACTAAGAAACTTAAAGATCCTTCTAGCTTAACAATTCCTTGTGTATTTGGAGAAAGATTATGTGGAAAAGCTTTATGTGATTTAGGATCGAGCATTAACGTGATGCCTCTATTTTTACTTAAAAGGTTAGGTTTAGCTGATATTTCTCCCTCTACTTAAAAGGATAGGTTTAGCTGATATTTCTCCCTCTATTTTAACCATTCAGTTAGTTGATCGATCTATCATTTATCCAAAAGGGGTTATAGAAGACGTGCTTATTAAAGTGGATAAATTTATCTTTCCTATGGACATTATTGCATTAGATATGGAGGAAGATAAAGGAAATCCCATTATTTTTGGGATACCTTTTCTTGTTACTGGACAAGCTATGATAGATGTGCAAAAAAGAAAGTTAACTATAAATATTAATGACCATGAAACCACTTTTGATGTTTTAAAGGCTATGAAGTATACAAATGAGAGAAATGATGACTATTTTTGGATGGATGAAATTGATTATCTAAGTAAAAACCATTTCTAAAAATTTTTTGAGAGTAAATTGACAGATGAGATCAAAATGGACTTTAATGATGAGTCTAAAATGTTGTTAAAAGAAGACTGTATGTATGTTCAGGAGAAGTGTGAAATGATAGAAGTTACCGAAAATAGTAAAATTTAAATTCCATCTATTGAAAAATCTCATGAACTTAAAATGAATATAGCCCAATTTTAAAGCCTACATCTATAGAGAATTCATCTACATCGCCAGTATTTATATCTTCATATTTGACTCAATCACAAGATGAACCTGAATTAAATGATAAAATTAGTAAAAGATATCTTATGAAAGAGTTATTAAAAGTCACTGAATGGTACATTTCGTGGTTTACAGATAAAATGAATGAAATTTTAATGTTGGGGCAAATTATTAATGCAATTAACAATCACCCCCTAGAGATTTTACGTAGTGACCCTGAGATAAATTCTAAGGAAGTGAATGATGAGCAATTTAAAATTATTGAACTCATTTTTAGAAGAGAATTTGAGGCTTTGAGTTAAGTGATGAGGATAATGATATTGAAAGACCAATGAAAGAAATTCCTGAAGAATTAGAAGATAACTTGAAAGACAAGACTAACTTAGAAGAATTTGATTCAGAATCTGAATTATCTTGAGAGAATTAGATCCAAAATTTGGGAGATCATGAAGTAGCTTATGAAGATCCATTTTTTATAAATTTCAAGGATGATATTAATATGAAAGTTGAGAAAATTACTAGAAGAATATTAGATCTAGAAAGAAATATGAGGAACAAGGATATGAATCAATCTAAAAAGGAAGAGCTGAAAGAAAAATTTAAATCTGAGGACTTTGTAGGAATCCCTGGATCTGAAAAACATTAGGTGATTGATCAATGATTACTTAATTGGAATGTTGATTCAGGTGGAATTATTTGTCGGACTAGCATCGTTAAACCAAGCGCTTTATGGGAGGCAACCCATAATTATCAGTGTGGTTTGATTTAGTATGCTTAAGAGTCATGATTTTTAGTGTTGTATTGTGTTTTCTTTATTGTGGATTGATCGGTTTGATTGATGCTTGGTAGATGTTTGGATTGTTAGTGGTTTGATTTGACTTTTGTGTGTTATGAGAGAGGCAATTTCTTAACTTCTTATTGTGGCTAGACTTATATATTCTCTTATAGTAGTTGGATTGGTGAGTCCACTCCAGACTTGAGATTTAGAAGAGACATTAAGAATTTATCAGTGAGAATTCCATCTCAATTTTATTACTTCCTTTCTTTTACCTTGTTTTCATTTGGTAGGAGTAGCTAACCTATTTGATGAATAATATGTGGATGAATTTACACTATCCTTATAAATATTAGAGGTGCTTAATTTAAGGGATTAGATGATGCCTGAGATTGGTGCCCGGGAGCCAATATATCAGGGATAATTTTATCTTTGGGATTAGAATCTATTAAATCATTTATAAGTACATATATTATTTATCTAATAAGTCCGTTAGAAATTGGAAGTAAGTTAGTGAGATGTGATGAGTTAGTGGAAGAATTGAACTCATTTATTATGTGTTTGTGTTTGTCTTACAATAATAGGACTTGAAGATCATTTTTATATTCCAATGCTGATACATGTTATGCTAGTTAGACTTTTATTTAGTAAATTTTATTCTAGCATGTTTAGTTTAGATTTACTTTCTACTACATGTTTTCTATCCTGATAAATAATTGTAGATGTTTTTGATAGACATTTGTCGTAGATAGAATTCCTAAACTATTTTTCTTCCTACTTATATTTTCTTGCACTAAGTGCTATACATGCTAAAAATCAAGTTTGGGGGTAGGAAGAAAAATAGATTTTAAAGCTAAGTATACTTCCTTTCAGTTTAGTATTATTGCATGTATGTTTTAGGCTAGAGTTGCATTCTCAAGTAGTCATTCTAGCCTGATTATGAATGTATATAAATTTGGTAGGATGTTGTAGTAGCTAGTAGATTCTATTACTTTTACTTCCTACTACATTTTATAGAATCAATTGTAAAATATTTAAAGTGCAAGTTTGGGGGAAAAGAAAATTTTCTTTTGAAAAGAAGTAAACTAAATTTTATTTGTCCTTAATTAACTATATTTTTAAAATTAATTTAACATGACCTTGGAATTGGAGTTTAACTTTAAATCACTATATTTATGTTTGTAAATATTATGGTAAATTAAGGTAAAAGTTTTTAATAATGAAGATTAATTCTAAAGTTAAAGATATTCGGTATGAAATGATAAGATTATGTTTTTCTATTTACAGTAAAGGAAATTGTATTTTTGAAGTATTAAAAATTTTAGAGTTTCATTTAAGAAAAAAAGAATGAAATTTTATGAAAAACCATAAACTAATATGAATGTATAAAGTGAAGAAAGGTAAGTAGTTTTGACTTTAAGAAAAAAATAGTTAAGTTCAAAATTATTAAAAGGATATCCAGATATAGTAATAGTCACTTGAATAAAAAAAAAGAAGAAAAAAAAAGGAAAAAAAGAAAAAGAAAAAAAAATGAGAGAAAGAAAAGAAAAAAATGAGTGAGGAGAAGCTTGAGGAGATGCTTAATCAAAAACTGGCTTTACTTGAATTAACTTAAGGAAAAGGCTTTATTAAATTTTCTAAACTTGTATTGAAGTATTAGTAGCATTACTAGTAAAATTTTCATGAAGTTCTTTTTCATACGCATGATCTAAATATCCTTGATACAACTAATTGCAATTATTCTTGAACTGAATAGATACTCAAAAATCTTAAAATTGATTACTAAGTATTCTTCAAGATCTAAATATCCTTGATACAACAAATTGCAATTATTCTTGAACTGAATAGATATTCAAAAATCTTAAAATTGATTACTAAGTATTCTTAGACTTAGAGTTTGAATCTAAGTTATTAAAGGTTTTTCTTAAAGTTTACTATTTTATTTACTAAATTAAAGTATAGAAGTTTATAAGTTAGTCTCTCTGAGAACAAGTAACATTTAATTTTGGGGCATTTTGATACACCTAAAAAATTTGAAAATTTTCATATGCTTTTAATGCCTATATTTGGTGATAAAAAATTTGAAATTTTTCATATGCTTTTAATGCCTATATTTGGTGATTTTCAATGATAATGCACGTTAAAGGAAGGCATTTTGTATTTTTTTGGTTTCAGGTACAAAAAATAGAGTTTCGGAGAAAAAAAAAGCAAAAATGATGTAGTTTGGAGCAAAAACGAAGAAAAAAAAGCAAAAATGATGTAGTTTGGAGCAAAAACGAGCAAGAAAGAAAATTTTGTCCTAGTACATTTTGATATGTCTATCTATGTTTAATCTTGTTTACACATCTCACACATTTTTGAATAAAAGTACACTTTAAAGAAATGTTATTTTTATGCTTATTTTGTAGGTCTATCTGTTAGGAATGCAACGCAATTGAAACAGGGCAAAACAGAGCTAAAACAAAGCTAAATGAAGGAAAATGGTGGAGTTGCGCAGAGTAGGCACCGGCAGCACGAAGGAGCAGAAAAACGACAAGAAAATGATGCCGACAGCGCCCAAAATGGCACCGACGGTGCTTGGTATGGTCATGGATTGATTTATTGCGATTTTTGATGTTCTAAAAGGCTCTTAAGTGATTCAAACACCCATGAAGCAATTCATTGAAACTAGATACTTGGATAAGGCTCTTGAATGAAGAGACATGTATTTTGGAAAAAAAGGAGCGAATTTGGGTCTCTTTAAAAAGAGGGCTTGGCACCTCTCATGGGCATGCGTGGGTGTGTGAGGAAATTCATTGAAACTAGATACTTGGATAAGACTCTTGAATGAAGAGACATGTATTTTGGATGAATATATTTGTCTTTTGGAAAAAAGGAGCGAATTTGGGTCTCTTTAAAAAAGAGGGCTTGGCACCTCTCATGGGCATGCGTGGGTGTGTGAGGGTGTGTGTGAGTGAGAAAATGTGGAGAATGTTTAGTGATCTTGGAATAGAAGTAGAAATGTAGATTTCTATCTTTTCTTGGAGAGATTGGTTAGGGGATTTTGAAAGAATATGTAATGGAATGTTCTAGCATTGCAAGGATTGGCGGGAGATTTTGTGGGAGAGATTTTCATCTTTCTTTCAAGGGGAAAAGCTAAGTATTGTGTTCTTTATTATCTTGTAATTTTGTATTATCTTGTAATTTTGTGTTCTTTATTATCTTGTAATTTTGTAAACACTTATTTAGTGGATTTCCTTTGATGAAATGAAGTTTTTCGTTGTGTTTTCTTCGTGCTTTGTGATGTGTTTCTCTTACTCTTTCTTCTTCTTAGGAAATAGTGGCATAAGATAATTATGCCATTTTTTTCCTTTTACTTTTCCTTTACAATGAGTAGGACTCATGTTTTGGATTTTGGGATGCATGCTCAAAGAAGTTTTAATTATAAATGTGATGGTTTTTAGTTGCAATTCATCTACACTACAATAAAGTCCAGTTGTAGCGTTAAAATTCGTTGTAATTGCATTAAAACAAGATAGGTAGGTATAATTCGGGTGGTATAATTCTCAACAAAGTGGAAACACATTCAAATTCCATGGATGGTGAAGTTCATGGGGGTTGGATGCAAATAAATAGGGAAATATACTTTGATGGGCGTATAATTAGAGATTTTAGGGTGACAGACTAAAATCCCAAATTCAGTCTTAGTGTTTAAAAACTAAAGTGAGAGTTAACCTTTAGGTTAAAGGAAGGGTGGGAGCTTTGAAGTGGGAGCCAATATCCTCCTAGCCTAACCACAAATGTTGGGACTAAACCTGAGAGTAGCCAATGATTTTCTATAATACTGAATCAGGGTAGAGAATTAAAATTTCTCCTATTTGGCACCTACAATATTTAATGTATCTCATTCCTCTACGTTATCCAATTCACTACATAAGAATAGTAGTTTTCATAAAGTTCTCCAAACCAACTCAATTAGAAAGGTTTATCTTTAGAATTAATATTTACATTTAGGAATAGTTACTATCCTTACATTTAAAGTTTTCATTTAGGAGCAGTTGCTAAATAAAACACTTTTTTAATCGACATTCCAATCTAAGGCCTGATAGTAGTAGACTGGAATTTGACTAAAGACATCTTTCCTCGCTTCCTTATGGGATTGATATTCAGGGCTTAATCAGAAAGTCCTATATTACTTGAGTGATACGTATACTTGTGTTTATATCATTGTGACTATATAGTATATATAAAATGTAGCATATAAAAAAGTTGCATCAAGATGTAGTTGAAATCACCTCCAATTAACCAGCTAGAGGTCATAGTGGAACCAACAAAGTGTAGCTGAGACCAGAGCTCATCCTTATCAGACTTGGTACAACCAACATATATAATCGTAATGAAAATTGTGTTTTTAGATAGATCCAATGAGAGGTAAGGAAACTGAGGGTGATTAATTAGAATGGCAGATCTGATTTCATTCTACAGAAGAACCAGACTTTATTGTTATAATTAACCCAAAGATCAAACACAAGGAAATATCTATGGACTTTGTTTAAATTTTTGTGATCCAAAGTTTCAAGTAAAGCCATGCTCCAAAATTAACGCTTTCTATTGAGATGTTACAATCTTTTTATGGAATGGGGATGGACAATCCCCCAATATTCCTACAAAGGAGATTAATTATGATGAGAAGATTTTGACTTACCCATAGTAAGCCTAGTTAAAGACTCCCTTCTGAAGAAGTAAGAACTGCTAGCCTCAATGATGAAAGTGTCATCCAAAATGGGCTTCCCCTCATTTTGTCCTTTCTTCTTTCTCCTAGCCTTTTGGACTTGCCATTTAACCTCTAGTTCTTGTTGTATCTTTGCCAAGGGAACACTGGTAGAGTCAATTTGTGTAGAGGAAGAACTCTGAGCAGCTAAGCCATCATTTTATAAATTCTTCAACTCATGGAACCCTTTTTTCTTCCTTCTAGACCTGTGATTTGGCCATTCCTTCTAAAGATCAACATTCACAAACCAGTTTAGGTAACAAGAGGTTCCAGACTTGCTGAACATTGGAGCATTTGAAGAACTAATGGTGGAGCAATTCCTGTTTAGTTTTACATAGGCTGCATCTTCAAGGGCCTCTCAAGCCTTTTAGTTTTAAAATATCATCAGTGGGAATGAAACCATAAAATAATCTCAAAGAGAAGAAGGCCATAGAAGGAGAAAGGAACTTCTTCCAAACTCATTTGCCCCAAGAAACCTCTTGTTGAGGAAAGCAAAAATTAGCTATGGAAGTAGAAAAAGTCTGGGAAACCTTCCTCTTCAATATAAGTTTATCTTTCTTGGATCTGTAAATAGGTTTTAAGACAATATTGAGTAATCTATTATCAAGGATGTTCTGAAGAGCTTGCTGGTTCCATTCACCATCAGACCAAAAGTCATCCACTTGTGTTGTAGGGTTGAATTGTGAGCCAGCTAATGGAGGCATAATGCCTTCTCCAATCCAATTATCCAGCCAAACATTGAGTCTGGCTTCCCCTATTTCCCAAATGAATAGTTGTTCAACTTTAAATCTCATCTTCAACATGTTTTTCCAAGTTCTTGAATCCCCCAATCTATTAGTCACAAAAGAAGGATGCAGATCTTTGAAGTACTTTCCTTTCAAAAATTTAGCCCAAATGGAATTCTGTGCTCTAAACATAACCCAGAGTTTGCAAAAGTTGGTTTGGGAAATTTGCTGGAAGCTTTTAAACCCCAGCCCTCCTACTTTAGCACTGCCACAAACTTTTTGCCATCTCACCCAATGCACCTTCTTTCTCTAGCCTGAGGAATCTGTTGAAAGTTCTTCCAAGAGTAGTTTGGCTGGATTTCTTCATAATAGAAACTTGTGATATATAAGATGGAAGGGAATCGAAAATACTTTTGAGGAGGGTAATTCTTCCCCCATTAGAGAGGAAAGTGTTAGACCAGCTGTTGAGTTTTTCTTGGACTTTCAGGATAATATCATCAAATTGGACTTTCCTTGTCCTCCCTTTGAGCAATAAAGTCCCCAAGTATTTCAGAGGAAGAGAACTAGAGAAAAAGCCAGTAAGATCTGAAATCCAATGCTTTATTTCTGGTTTCACCCTTTCACTAAACACAACTTGACATTTTTGTTTATGAAATTTCATTCCAAAGCAATCTTAAAAATTCTCCAGATATTGGAAAAGCAATTTATCAACAGGTTTAGTAGCTTTGGCAAGTATAATAACATCATCAACAAAGGCTAAATGGTTAAAAGCAATGTTAGATCTGTGACTATATAGTGAGTGATGAGCTTTGGCCATTAATTGATTCAACAGTCAAACAGTCTAGACAAGTAATCAAAAGCAAGTATGAAGATAGTAGGAGATAAGGGGTCACCTTGCTTGATGCCTCTGGAAGCTGTGAAGAAGCCATGAGACTTTACATAAATGAAAATAGAATGGTAATTGTTATTAAGCCACCTAAAGATCAAGGAAATAAAGGATTGAGAGAATCCCCTTGTAGATAGCACCTTCTCAATGAATTCCCAATGTATGGTATCATAAGCCTTTTGGATATGTTTGAAAATAAGATTCCCTCTTCTACACTGTTTGTCTAAATTCAGGATTAATTCTTGAGCCAAGAGAACATTCTCCATTATACTTCTCCTTTGAACAAAAGCTGATTGATTTTCACTGATGAGATGATGTAAATGGGGTTGCAATCTATTGAAAATCACCTTGCTAACAATTTTGGACAGCACATTAGTAAGACTGATAGACCTGAACTGGTCCCAAAAGAGCTTGGACTTATTTTTGGGAATTAATGTAATGGTAGAGCATTTAAAATAGTTAGGCAAATCCATCCTTCTGAAAAAGCTTTGTACTGTCTCAATAATACCCCCTTTAATGATCTTTCATGCTCTCTTATAGAAATCTGCTTAGAATCTATCTGGGCATGCCACTTTGGAGCTGTCAATGGAGGTCAGAGCTGACCAAATTTCCAATTCCCCAGGGATGGAAGCCAAGTCCAGGTTTCTTGTGTAACTCTGATCAAATAGGTCTTGCTGAATTAGAAGTCTCATGACTGGAGGTTGAATGAATAGAGTTTGGAAATAATGAATTGCACTAGCTGCAATTAAGTCTTCTGATTGAATCCAGTGCCCTAAGGGATCTCTAATCTTATGAATGGTGTTGCATTTCCTCCTATAGTTGATGCAAGCCTGAAAGTACTTAGTGTTTGTGTCCCCTTCATAGAATCTGGTCTTAGCAGCCTTTTGAGCATAAAATTCCTCATGCATACTAATTGCATTCATTAGCTTTTTATTAACCAACATTAAATCCTTTTCAATATCAAGATTTTTTTCTAGCCTGGTCTCCATATCATTCACTTCCTTTTCAGCTTCCTTTACTTTCAAATTAGTATCCCCCACCACAATCCAATTCTAATTAGACAGTTGTTTGCCAATCTTCTTTTGCAGCATCCATAGTTTAATTAGAGGATTAGAGTAGTGACAATCTCTCCACCCCAAAGAGATTTGATTACAAAAATCAAGGTGATAAGACCACATGTTTAGATATCTAAATCAAGATTTGTGCTTGATTGGAGATGTGGAAATAGTGATAAGTAAGGGCCTATGATCAGATCCTATCATGCTAAGATGTTGGACATAAGTATGTAAAAATTCATTCAACCAAAGAGAGTTAACAAGGATTCTATCTAATCTTTCCCATAAAGGTCCTCTCCTCCAAGTAAACTTTGGTCCAGTGAAGCCAAGATCAAATAAGCCAGCCAAGCTAATATTATCATTAAAGTAGTTGGTAGATTTGGTATCAGGTGGATTGCCACCAAATTTTTTAGTAGGGGCAGAAATGGAATTAAAATCCCCGCCCACCAGCCATACGGAATTGCAGGATCTACTCATAACATTAATGCTCTCCCACAATTCCAATTTGGCCCTTGAGGAGCTTCCAGCATAAACATAAGTAGCCAGTCCTTCCTAACCCCCAAAGATAAACTTGATGTGAAGGAATTGTGGATGATCCCAAAAAATTTGGCACATAACTTCCTGTCTATGGAGTAACAAAATTTTAAGTTTAGCAAAATGAGAGAAGTCAAAGAATTTTTTAAGGATTTTCTGGGAGTTTTTGGAAACCATAGGCTCCAAAATAGCCACACACCAAGACTTATAAATTTTATTTAAAGTAATAAGTCTATTAAGGGATTTAGGATGTGCCAATCCCCTAACATTCCAACACAAAAGGTTCATCATTCCAGAGGAGATGGATTTACCCCTTCTTCTAGAACTTGCCATGGTCTCGTTTGTTTTCATATGAGTATTTTTGTCTCTGAGTGAGTATGTTCCTCCCTTCACACTGTTTAATTCATGGTTACCCTTTTTCTTTTTTCTTATTTTTTGGGTTTGCCATTCATCTACCAAAGTAGTCTGTAATACTTCAACTAAAGTAGAGTCCACTTGATAATCCTTATGAAAAACCTCACCAACATCTATCTGAGAACTCTGCGGCTCAGAAATAAAAGGTTTCTGGGTAGTAGCTACACTAGCTATCACCTGTACAACTAATGGTTCTTGATGACTTTCTGATGGTCTAGATAAATTGAAAGTTGGAACATCCAATTTTAGGGGTTTACGCAAGGCTTGTCCAATGTTAAACAACACTTTATGGTTGAAAAAATGAAGCTTTAATCCTAGAATTTTTAACCATATAGGAACTTTTTTAATCCTAGAATTTTTAACCATATAGGAACTATTGGGAGTTCCTTGCTAGGATAAAATTTAGTAGACCACTTTAGAATCTTCATAGTGCAGCCCTCAATCTGTAAAACCTGCTTAGAGAAGATTCTGGCATAATCTTCTTCTCTTGTTACATGGATTAAAATGTGTCTACCATCAATGAGGCCAACTCTCCAAGCTCCTTTAAGTTTAATGCCATCAAAGAACTTCCTTATAGCTTCCATTTTTGGATGACCTAACTAGAATTTGCCTATAAGAGTAAATTTGCAATTCTCAGTCAGGCTTTGGATATCCTCCTCATTATAAGAAATGGCCATTTTTCCACTCTTCCTGCTCAGAGGTTTAATGATTAGATCAGCCACCTCATGGTAGCTTTGAGGAAAAACCAAGTCATCAAAATTTTTAATAGGGTCAAAGCCTTTTCCAATAACATCAACAAAAGTAGTTATTGCTTATTGATTATTAGTGGACAAATCCACATTGCTTTGTTCAGCCATCAGCACTCCACATCAATGGAACAGTACCTCGACAACAACTTGAAAGAGAAAAGTTCCCAGGGATTAGAAAAACCAGAAAAGAAGCTTCCAAGGATAAAAGAAAACTCAAGGAGAGGGAAAACAGGGAGCAGAGAAGGGATGGAGATCTTCACAAACCTTAGACATTCCATGGAAACCCTAGCAGAGCTACCTATATATATATATATATATACATATACTATCCCCAAGGCTAATTAAGTGTACTCGAAAGGGAGTACCCAGTAGCAATATCATTAATTCCAAAAAAGGCAATTTCAAGGTAAGGTAAAAGTATATATAAATGTAAAAATAAAAAAAAACACACACACACATGCACACAGAGATATATATATATATATATATATATACAAGTTTTACCATGCCTACATAAGTTATAAGAGGAAATGTAATACCATACATTCCATAATCTCCAAGGATGGCAGGTGGCTGAATGATAATTATCTTATTGCAAAGGATGTTGTTAATTTCTATAGCTCTCTTATGAACTCTTCTGTTGATTTTAATACTGAATATGAAGAATACTTTGCTGAAGAATCCAATTACGCTGGTGAACTTAACCTCACTGCACCCCCTTCTGTTGAGGAAATATGGTAAGCGTTAAGCAGTATTGACATCTCTAAGGCGGCTGGCCCTGATGGTTTTACAACTGACTTCTACAAAAAAACTTGGCACATCATCAAGGTAGAGGTTGTGGAGGCACTTGAGAGGTTCT
>NW_018229168.1:34467-34819 GCF_001263595.1 Phalaenopsis equestris
TTATCAATAATACCCACTCCTCCCTTATCAATGGCTAACTCTAGGGAGCTTTCACTGCTTCTAGAGGACTAAAGCAAGGTGATCCACGTTCTCCCACTATCTTTATTATTGCCATGGATTACTTTTCTAGAATGCTTGACAGGAACATTCTCAACAATCAATATTCTAGATTTCATCGTAAATCCAATTTAGCTATCTCAAATCTCATGTATGCTGATGACATAATGATATTCTCCAATGTTCATAAGCTAGCTGTGAAGAAGGTTTATAAGTGCATACAACATTTTCAGAAAAAATTTGGAATGGAATTATGTACCACTAAGTGCCAACTTATATTTAACAAGAGGACTTC
>NW_018229168.1:34870-36467 GCF_001263595.1 Phalaenopsis equestris
AACCTGTAAGGTATCTGGGAGTTCAACTCATTAGGGAAGATCAAAGTTGACCCAATTTGATGAGATCCTACAGAAAATTCACAGAACTCTATCCAGTTCGTCTCATTCCTTCTTGTCTAATGGAGGAAGCATTACTCTTCTGAAAATTATCCTAACAACCTTCCCATCTTATAGACTTGAAACCAACTACCTCAAGAAAAGCACCCAAATCCAGTTGGAGAGAGTTTTTAACAGATTTTTTAACCCAGTTGGAGAGAGTTTTTAACAGATTTTTATGGGCTGGTCAAAGAAAGCAGTTACAGTGGGCTATTTGACAGAAGGTTGCCAAACCCATTTCATCTGGTGGGCTGGGGTTCAAGGGGCTCCAACAAGTTGTAAATTTTAATTTCTACAAGATGTGGATTCAATTCAGAGCACAAACTACCTTGTGGGAAAAATTCATGTATGGTAAGTATTGCAAGGGAAAACACCCCTCCCTTACCACTAAAAAGCTGAGAGACTCCAAAATTTGGACAAACATGCTGAAATTCAGAGAGCAAGCTGAAGACATGTACATTTGGGATTTGGGGAATGGTAAAGTGAACTTTTGGCTTGACAACTGGTGTCCTAAAGATTGGATTGGGCCCCCCCTCCAGACTTTAACCCTCAGCTCCTAGTCTGTGACTTCTGGGATGGGGGCTCCTGGGGTGTGATCTCTCATTCAGGAGCCTCGTTTATCTCTAATCACTGGAATTGTGTTTGCTAAAGACAGAAAGGAAAAGATCTTTTGGTAAAGTTACACTAACCAAAGCCTGACCAAAGCAATTTATGCCAAGTTAAATCTCTGGGAGAGGTTCAATTGGGGTGAGGTCATCTACAACAGATTCCTATCCCCCTCCATTTCTTTCTTTTGTTGGAGATTTTTTAACAACCTATTGCCCACTGATGACATTCTCAAACTCAAAAGTTTAAGAGTACCCTCTAGATGTTATCTTTGTCTGAAAAGTGAGGAGAACATTCACCACTTGTTTTTTGCAAGTGGTGTGGAAAGAGCTCCTTTATGGGATAAAGAAGGACATTTTGGACAAGGACTGGACTAGTCTCTATGCTGGTTGGCATAGCTGGAGAAGTACACATCAGGATTCTATCTCCTTCATTGTGGCTTGGTTCTTGTGGATGTGTAGGAACAACAATAAACATGATGATAAGCGTATCCAAAACAACAAGGTAACCAGAAACTGTGTTGCCTATCTAAACAAAATTTCTCAGCTTAAGAACTGCCCTAGCTTAAATATGGCCCAGACCAGTAACACTATCAATCATAACAGAATTGAGACTGTCACTTGGAACCCTCTTGATACTCTAACCATGAAAATAAAGGCTGATGGCAGCTTCTCTAAATAGGGTATAGGGGAGGGAGGGGTTTTTAGAAACTCCACTAGTAATTGTCTACTTTTCTTCCATACTCCCACTGTGGCAATTGATGCCCTTGAAGCTTAGCTTATTGCTATCTACTGGGCCCTTACTTTTGCAAAAAATGCATTTTGGCGGAAAGTCTGGATTGAGGTTGACTCTTTACAGCTTCTCTCTTTGTTGAGCTCTGATAAGCCATCCTCAT